>NC_134706.1:48746396-48831396 GCF_043290135.1 Rhipicephalus microplus
GATTTTATGCTATTGATAGTACTATGAAACTTAATATCGACAGCGTAATCGTTAGTTTCTTCTACCATTGATAGCTTGATAGTGACTCAACCATTGATAGTATCTGTAGTGCCAACGATAATTCTGCATCACTACCATGAAGTCACAAGAAGTAGTTCAGACCTTGCTATCGTGCATCTAAGATAGATAAAATGGCATTATAAATGAAAAAGTCGAATACCAGGGCCCCGCCGCGGTGGTCTAGTGGCTGAGGTGATCGGCTGCTGACCCGCAGGTCGCGAGATCGAATCCCGGCTGCGGCGGCTGCCTTTTCGATGCAGGTGAAAATACTGTAGGTCCGTGTGCTCAGATTCAGGTGCACATTAAAGAATCCCAGGTGGTCGAAATTTCCCGAGCCCTGCACTATACGGCGTCTCTCATAATCATACGGATGTTTTGGAACGTTAGACCCCATATATCATCATCATCATCATCATCATCATCATCGAATACTAGGCGTGCAGCACCACGTTGATAAATGCGAGCTTTGTACATTCGTAAAATGCTTGGACGGTAACGCATGTAACCTCGTCTACAAGAGGGATCTTTAAAATGTTAGAAAAATTGCTTATCTCAGAGAAATATAAAACAAAGACTACACTAATATTGATCACGAAGTCTGCTCTGTTGTGCAGAATTACACTATCGATGTAACGTGACACTTTAAGATTATAAAATTTGTCTGCTGGGGCGCCCCATATTCTTCGCGTGGTGGTGGTGGCCCTACCAGGTTAGACGTGACATAAAGTGTAGATAACACTGAATGGGGAAAATCAAAAACATGAGGTATGCTACCGCCGTAATATCAGTTTGATAACTGCATCATGATTGGCCTATGAAAATTACCCGACGTAGAACTACCCTTATGCAATTCGAAGGTTGCGGGCTCGATTCCTGCATGCCCGCGGCAAGTTATCCTTTGATCTATTTTCATTTCTTCAAATTTACGTTACAATTACTACTGATAATATGCGCTATACTTTCCTTGGCGTTATTGCCTTTTACTTCTCATTATTACTGTGTCTAACAATCAAAAACGAGCCCTTAAGGTAAGTTCCCTTCTTTCCTTCATTCGTAGCGAGAGTCTCGTTCTGGCAGACTTGATGCCTTCAGGTAGTCTGCGAGGTATTATTTGTCAGCTGCCAGCTCGTAATAACAGCACTTGCTACGTCATGCCAAAAAGCATAAAAATGCGGTCCACATTCTCCGTCATGGCTACTGGCGCCGCTGACTGATGCTCCCACGTTTAAATGCACATGCATGCCCCATAAAGTGAACGGCGGGAAGGGCCGTGGTAGCTCAGTTGGTAGAGCATCGGAAGCTTTATTGGAAGGTCGCAGCTTCGGAATGTCGCATGTTTCCGTACACTTTTCTCTATTCACGTTCGCAGTACAACTACTACTAACAATATCCCATGTACTTTTCTTGGCACTATTCTGTTAGTTCTCATTATTAACTTGAATAAAGTGGTGCTTAAGGAAATAAACTCACCTTACCAGACTGACGAACGTGGGCGGCGGTAGCGTACTTAGATGAAAGCAGCGATAATGAAATGAAAGTTTCGGTAGTAGCGATCTTAGACATCGAAGAATATGTTTGCAGGCTTTTTGAAGCCTGCGAAAATCTTCTTGGCTGTCTAAGATCTAAAGAAAATATTGTAAAATATCTGGCATTACAGGTAATCATTTTAAAAGATTAAGACTAGACATTAAAAGCGATGCGCCTGAATTCGCGAGTAGTCCAAGCGCTTGTTTCTGGGATTTTTTATTTGTTTCTTTAATTAAAATGCGATAGCGTAGGCTACGTGAGAGCCAGCTATGACATCATTATCGCATTAATAAAGAACAACACTCAAGAGCAAGAAAAAGAAAATAAAAGAGAGTGATAAAACGAAAGAAATTGCTCAGAAGCACTGCCTACACATACGATTGCAGGCATGCTTTAATTACAGGGTATTTAATACGTAGATTACTTAGATTAGATGCATACAGTACAATACAGAGCAATGCCTACAGTGCGGTCACATGAATAACATGAATAGAGTCATTACAGATAATTTTCGATCCACTCACGTGTAAGACGACTGTCAGGCATGTTCATGTACTACACAAATGTACTAATGTCAATTATCAACAGCTCTTTCATGCGGTGAATACTAATGAACCGCAGCATAATGAGCGCGTGCTCCATCCCGATGAAGCCTAATATGCGAGCTTTTATTGAAGCAACGCTTCGGAATTTTCCGGCTTGGTGTCTTCGTATAGTAGGGAGTGAATTTTAATTTTCAGGTTGGCTCTCATTTGGTGGGTTTCATTATCAAACGAATTATATTTTCGGGATGCCGAGAGCTCTGATGTGTCGGTAGGTTACTTCTGCTATACGTGTGTTTTGCGACGTCAAAAGTTGGGTTATTCTGCTGTGTGTAGTTTCCGTTCATTGTTAATATTTATTACTTAAATCTGATAGAATCAAGGAAGCTAGGCAACCTGTGAACGAAGAATTAGCAGAAGTAGTCGCACTGTTCCCGTTGTTCGCTGAGGCAGCTTCTTCGCTCACCTCGCATAATTAGGCCATTTATTTTAGTTTTGCATTGAGAATTTGAATTTTGGTATGTTGCACATGTCTATCCCATCAAGGTATTTTATGTAATAAGTACTGAGTGACGTTAAACAGTAGCACCACATTATTTATTTATTTATTTATTTATTTATTTATTTATTTATTTATTCATTCATTCATTCATTCATTCATTCATAGATACATACATACATTCATTCATTCATTGACAGGCCATTACAAGAGTGAATTGAAACAAGGTTAGGCAAAAATATACATTACTTAAACATAATACATAAGAGAAGGCACCATCACTACTGAAACATAATTTCATAGCGCACATCAAAACGCATATAATAGATACATATTATAATTACAATGCACGTAATTATAAACGAAAGTGGAAAACTGAAGCATAAATATGGTATAACATCATTGTAAAAACACAATTTTATAGCACGCATCAGGACACGTATAATGAACATCATAACCTAATTACGAACCATAATGTATGACAACCTTTAATCAATCACTAATCAATTTTACTGCGAATTGTGAGCACACATTTTTTTTCTTGCATCTCCTGTAACTACTGTGATAATGCGCATCTCAAAAGGCTTATATTGAACCTAATTAATTGGGGGCCCTGAAATGGTTGCGCGTCTCTGACAAATGCGCCAACTTGGGCGAGCTCTGCAGCCAAGCCTTGCCGACGCGTATACCTTCGAAGAATCGTAGCTGTCGGCTTCCCAGCGAGTACGTACACATCAAAAGGTCGCCGCTGTCAAACTCCCAATTTGTTATCATCAAGCGGATCAAGTTAGTCCTCAACGTTAGCTCGCCGCTGAGAACTTCAACGCTACTCTGGTGTATCCTACGTCAATGAAATCCCCCTTCTCCTGTTGTACCCCATCAATTACAGCGAAAGCTGTTACGAGATCACAACATGGGCGTGCACTGTATTTGTTCACCGCTGCCGCTACCTGTGTCCGTGACCACCGTCTCGCCAAATGAGAGAAAAAAAAACTAATAGAAAACACCAAGGACAAAATGGGATTTGAACCCAGGTTCCCTGCGGGCCAGCACAGAGTTCTACCACTTAGCTGCGCCGGTGAAGCCTGCCTGACCGTAGGCAGGCTTCATGCCGTAAAATAATCACATTATTGTGTGTAATAAAGCGCTTTAGAACAAAACAGCTAGGCGTCACGCACAGTGAATTGCATAACGAGTGGGCCGTCGAATGGTACAACCCTGTTACAATAGCTCTAGGCATAATTATTCACCGTCGTGAGCCACAGCATCAAAATCTTGCACGAAATGATTTGCAGCTTTGTAGCGTGTACCACACTTCTGGGAAGAACGACGAAGGATGGCGTGGGGATTGTCTCCATATACTACACAAAAATTATCATGAGCTATGGTGTAGTCGATACCCTGCAAGTTTTTGTGTAGAAGCTACACTAATAGTGTTTGAAAAAGGCTCTGAATAGTTCGTGAGGATTCATTTAAATTTACCGCCAACTTTTTGGTCAATCCACCATAGTGGGTAAGATTTAACACCGAGAAACAAGCAAGCAAGCAAGGCCACTCCTCCACCTTTGGCTGTGACTGTGCTTTCGCGTTCCGCGCAGGCTTGGTGGTTTTATCAGCCTATCACATTTAGGCCTCCCTAATTAAAGCGCTACGTCACAGAAGCCGCACGTCCATGCCTTGTATGTACCCTGCTTCAGACGATGAACTATCACTGTTGTGTGCATGTGTGTGTGTGTGTGTGTGTGTGTGTGTGTGTGTGTGTGTGTGTGTGTGTGTGTGTGTGTGTGTGTGTGTGTGTGTGTGTGTGTGTGCGTGCGTGTGTGTGTGTGTGTGTGTGTGTGTGTGTGCGTGTGTGTGTGTGTGTGTGTGTGTGTCTGTGTGTGCGTGCGGGCGCGCGCGCACGCGCGTCTTCATATGAAATCATAACTGTCTTCAGTGAACAGAGGGGATCAGGGAACAGACCGGGGTGACCGACATCATAGTTGCAATCAAGAAGAAGAAATGAACATGGGCTGGGCACGTAGCAAGTAGGCATAATAATCACTGGTCGTTAAGAATAACTAGCTGGATTCCCAAAAAAGGCAAACGCACAAGGGAGACACAGGAAGTTAGGTGGACCGAAGAGAATAAATGGTTCGCAGGTATAACGAAAGCACAAGAGCACAAAAGCAGAAAGCACAAGACCGGGTTGATTCGCTGGTCATTCGAGAGGCCTTTGCCCTGCAGTGGGCGTAGCAAGGCTGTTGATGGTGGTGGCGACTTTCAGTTCTTACGGTAAATAATTATTCACGACCCAATGACGCCTCACCCCCCCCCCCCTCGTACTGCCTTTGTTCCGCGCTTTTTTTCAGTGCCACAACCAGTGAGCGACATTCTTGTTTCTTTTCTGAGCACTTCCGGACAAGCACTCACTTCCGATCTTCAGAATGCTCAGAAAACAGGTTGCTAAAAAGATAACGGGTACTGAATAGATAGGTATGATGATAGATAGGTCAAGAGCAATATCGAACGCGTATGATATCGTAGTATTTGTTAATCACGAGGTAATGGCTATTTAATTCTCAGGACAATTTAGCGAAATTTAAATGAACGAATTCATTGAATGCGGAGATGGCTTTTTTTTTTCGGGAGCAGCTGAGGCCATAGCGGCACCTGGCGGAAAAGATCTGAACCACGCGTCATTTGCTACATGGCCTCTCAGATCTGCTTCGGCAGAGCAACGAAACACGAAGTTAACCCCAGGGATGCACCAGTGCCCTTCAACGCGGATGTTGCATGTACCCGTACAGTTTCCTATAAAAATACCAAAATGAACTTAGTAGTAGCGCCTGCGAGAGCTGCGACACGTGACGCTCCAGCCAGCACGGCAATTATAGGTAATACACGGATTGAGCTAAACTTCGTTCTTTTTGCTTCGTCTGGCCTGCCTCCCCTTTGTTCAACAGTGACGCAGTTTAGCTCCGCCGCCTTCACCCTTTCTTTAGGTGCATCAATTCTAATCAGCTCACGAAGTTCCAATCTTCTCTCGGAAACAAACGCCAAAGCACAACCATAAGCAAAGCCACAAGCACGTTGAAAACCCGCAAGCACGAAGACTATAGGCAAATCCGTGCACTACACATCGCTCTATGGTAGTCGAAGAATCGCAGCGCCAGCTTTCCCTCTAGTAACTGTTGTAGGAAACTCTGGGCCACTACGAGACACATATTAGACGTCGCGAGCCTAGTGGCGCTTTGCTTTCAACGTGTTTCTCTGTCGAAACGCTAAAGTGAGTGACGTCACGACAAACGTCATTACTCATCGCGACGAAGCAGAAAGCCTGTCAGCGCTTCCCGCAAACGCCGCGGAAAGACGTTGACATACGGTTTCTCGATAAGCGTCCTCTTTTGTTTCTCTTTTTTTACAATCGCAACCGGTAATAAATTATGGAGAGATTTGTTCCGCTGGTGATTGAACCGTCCGCAGATGAAGTAGTGCGCTTTCGATTCTATTCTATCGGCGTTCTATTCGCCTATAGAGATATTCATTGCTGAATCCGTTCATGTTCATGGAGTAAACCCGGGTCAGAGGAACAGCAGGGAGCGTGTTTGAAGGGAGTGAAAGAACGGACTAGTGGGGAGCGGGGAAGGGTGTAAATTAATGGCACTCGCACAGTCATTCGTCGGAAACCGTTTCGGTTGGGGAAATGGTATTCATGAGGCGACCGCAGCGTCATTGTGGAACTTCGCGGTCCGAACTCCGGAGGTCTTCGTGAATAATGAATACGAAGGTCATGACACTATGATGAAGCGATCGTGGCGAATAGATCCAGCGCGCTCTGGGACACGTAACGAGAAAAGGAAGAAAGTGGTGTTAAAACAAGGCCGTCGGTAATGGTTTATGCGAGTGTAGTACATCGTGCTTTAGTCCTGTACGGTGTTCTGTTGAAGAAGGTGATCATACTGGAAGTCTCTCGCGGGGAGTAGTTCCTACGCCATAGCAGAAATGCGGTTAGTGAAACGAAAAAGAAAAAAAAAGGTCAGAAGGAAGAAATGAGCTAATCTGCATGTTAATGGCGCCTGAAGCGTGTACGAAGTGACAGTGACTCCATGTCTTTGTTCTTTTTTTTCTGTTTATTTTTCTTCCTAATCAACAAGCAGGCAGAAGACGAGATAGATAGATAGATAGATAGATAGATAGATAGATAGATAGATAGATAGATAGATAGATAGATAGATAGATAGATAGATAGATAGATAGATAGATAGATAGATAGATAGATAGATAGATAGATAGATAGATAGATAGATAGACAGACAGACAGACAGACAGACAGACAGACAGACAGACAGACAGACAGACAGACAGACAGATAGATAGATAGATAGATAGATAGATAGATAGACAGATAGACAGATAGACAGACAGACAGACAGACAGACAGACAGACAGACAGACAGATAGACAGACAGATAGATAGATAGATAGATAGATAGATAGATAGATAGATAGATAGATAGATAGATAGATAGATAGATAGATAGATAGATAGATAGATAGATAGATAGATAGATAGATAGATAGATAGACAGACAGACAGACAGACAGACAGACAGACAGACAGACAGACAGACAGACAGACAGACAGATAGATAGATAGATAGATAGATAGATAGATAGACAGATAGACAGATAGACAGACAGACAGACAGACAGACAGACAGACAGATAGACAGATAGATAGATAGATAGATAGATAGATAGATAGATAGATAGATAGATAGATAGATAGATAGATAGATAGATAGATAGATAGATAGATCCTCGCGTGTCGGTATTGTGAAATCCCACCAGGGGGTGAGAATCTCGCGGACAGATATTTTGTTTTATTCGTAAATACCGCAACATACCGCGCGCCAGTCACGATAAGATGTCATCACAATTCAACTTTACGCTCACAAAAATTGAGATGGGTAGAGGAGTGACGGTGGCCTGCGAACTCCGAGTAACGTTTCTAGACAGTCGTAACCAGTAATTGAGCAAAGCTTTAATCAACCGTCGGGATTAAACCAACGATAAACACGGCGGCGGCATGTTTCTCTTTCGCTGAATTATCTGTTCGTAGTGCTCCAGTGGTGCGTGCAACGAGAGTATATCTAAGAGATACCCAAAATGCAACGGCGGCTTCCAGAAGACCCCGAAGCGATGGAAGGCTCTCGCCAACGACTACGTGTCCGTATATGGGTGGTTCGAATGCTTGGTTACGCCGCAAGTTTTTTTTTTTTTTTCTCTCTGAAGTTTGGACATGGGCGTCGCGTTTGTGGCTATCTGGGGTTTAATTCGAACATTTCGGTTTTGCGACAAATAAAGATTTTGATTTGATTTTGATTTGATTTCAGTGCGAAAAAGCAATTCAGAGAAACACCGTAGGATCCTCTAGATAAAGCCAGGCAACAACCTTGAAGAAGCCTAGATCCTGCGTCACCCAAGTCCAACCTAGAAGCAGCCACATTATTCTTCAGAATCATCTGCTTTCTATGTTTCAAGCACGGCATGCAAGTTCGTCAGTTTTTATTGCGATAGCTAATATATTGACATTCTCGGCTGGATTTTGCCGCCGGCTTCGCCGTCACTCGCGGTATATGTATACCCTTATATATATATATATATATATATATATATATATATATATATATATATATATATATATATATATATATATATAAATCATTCCCTGATGAAGGGAGGACCCCTCCTGAAACTGTTGGGAAATAAATATATTTATCCTTGTTGACAACGCTCCCCTTGTGCCATATCCCATACCTTCACAAAGACTAACTGGCCCATTGAATTATTACTCCCACTATATATATATATATATATATATATATATATATATATATATATATATATATATATATATATATATATATATATATATATATATATATATATATATATATATATATATATATAGTGGGAAACTCATGACTTTCCAATTCCAATTCGCTCATGACTTTCCAATTCGTTACTATATCGCGTTCATTGCTTCACCTTTGCGGCTGAGCTGTGTTTTTTTTTTTTTCACTTTCTAAACAACGCAAGCTCGTTGGATGATAGTGAGGGCTGTTGCAACGAAGTCACACAAGTGCGCTTGTCTTCACGTATCCGGTAGCGTGATTACCTGTTCGACAGTCTTCACTGTAATACACGCATGATTTCTTTATATTTCGCCTTTGCTGTGCAGTTAAGTTTCTGATATCAGTAATATTTTCTGGGGTTCTACATGCCACAATCCCGACGTGATTATGAGGCACTTTGTTATGAAGGGTTCCCGAAATTTTGATGATGTGATACATTTTAACGTGCAATGTCATCGCATAGTACACGGGCTTCTAGCGTTGGTTGTGTTGGTTAAAGGACAGCTAGTGTTGGCCAGCCTTTGGTAGTCTCGGCTGAGGCACGACACTGTTGCCAACTGTATGCTAAGTGATGTTCATTATCACCTAACTCTAAGCTAATGTTCATGATAACTAATCGATAATAATAGCAGCTAAGTATAACTGGCTGTATCTGTAGTAATCATGATACAGGTGTAAAAACATGATTAAAATGAATGAAAAGTTCTCGCTTGTTGGGACAGAACAAGTGACCGTTTAGTAATATTAGCTGTCGGCAGCAATGTTTTTGTTTAATTTTAACACTGTGATTTAGTGGTGTACCAATGTTCATGCGTTAGATTTGTTGCTTATCGTTCGATTGATTGATTAATCGATCGATCAAATAATCGTCACGGATAATTTGTTGCTACTGGAATGTCGTTTTTTGCAATGCCTATCACTCGCTTAATCATCTTCTCTCTCCGTGTTTTTTTCTTCTGCGCAGGTGCGAAGTCCGAGCGGCCCGCGCCACTTACCGCCACCTACCGGCCGTCTCCGGCCATACACGAGGCTGCCACGTGAAATGTCCTCGTGACGTCATCACCACTTTCTAGGTATGGTATCTTTGTGACCGTTGGTATGCACTGCTCGCCCTAGAATTTATCTGGGTTATTTCTTCAATTTACTTACTTGAGGGCCTCCGAAGGAGACGTTGCATAAAGGGTGGGATAACATATTTTCACATTATTTACGTATGTATAATTTCATGTTGGTCAATTACACGTTGTTGAAACAAGCACAGCCAGGAGGTAAAGACAACGATTTCAGTAGGAAGGCCCGCTTTTGAACTTCATCTTGAATTTGATTTGTTGATGTGCGCAAGCTTCAGCAGGTCTCCAGAAGATACTTTGCGCAAATCCAATTCTGGATGTGAGACCAAACACAGCGTAATACAGATATAAAAAAAAAGCTCACTGTTCGCATGAGTTGGGAATCGTTGACGGAAATAGCCGCGGAGATGAAGTAACACGAAGGCCCACCTAGCACAGTCGGTACAGCATGAGACTCTCAATCTCAAGGTCGCGGATTCGGACCCCACGTTGGGCGCCAAATGTGAGCAAGCTTCAAGACACGTGGTCAGACGGAAGCCTCAGAGAGAACAACCGGGCATCAACGAGCAAAGTACAGTTCCTGGCCGAATGTCCAGGCCTGACCAGGGGCGTAGACAGGGGTTGGAACACCAGGCCCGTGACCCCCCCCCCCTTAGATACTCTTTTTGGCTGTGACATACAGAGCGAAAATGACCATTTCAAAGGGGTTCCCTCCCCAAAATTGAGAAGATGCCTCCCCCCCCCCACCCCGAAAAACATTTCTAGGTACGCGCCTGGGCGGGACTGACGGGCTTCCTCGTCAAGGTGAAGCGTGAGTGTCGAGTGTCAGCGTGACCCAGTATAGGAGTGGTTCCTGCTATGTCCTGGTGACGGCCATGCTTTTACACATTGTTCTGAAAATTTACTCATTAAACACGGAGCACTTCAGGGGGGGGGGGGGAGCTGTTTTATGCTGGCGTCGTCGCTAGGCGTCACTCAGGCAAAACCGCATAGCCAAATGTCGCATATTGAGCGTGCGTCCGCGCCAAGAATACTTCGTCCTCCTATTCTTCGAGCGCCTCGGTAATGACTTCAACGCGAATCTTCCTCCCTTTTGTTCTCGGGTGCCTTGATTACGCTATTGACGCAGGTAAAACTACTTAGAAGGACTGAACGCTTGGCGAGTTGGTAATTTATAACTACAAACTATTTGTAACTGCTTGTTGATAAAGCTACTTTTAACATAGCTTGCCGTAGTATATCGAGTGCGCCACGTTTCAATGTGAAGTCTTCTTTTTATCCTTCTTCGAGCAACTTGATCATATGTAAAGGGCGGAAATTACAATTATGGCCGTAGGGAAATGCGTCTACACAAATCACACATGAGAAGTGAAAAAAGAAAAAAAAGCGAGAAATAGAAAGGGCGAAAAAGAAAAGAAAAAAATGGGAAAAAAGACAAAAATAAGTAGAAATAGATAAAAGGTACAGAAGGAACTGGAAAATACAACGGGAAAGTAAAATAGTAGGGGAAGGGACAGAAAACCGAGGGGAAAAGAAGGAGGTTGTCCAGCTCTGCAATTATTTCAGACTCAATTGGCACCTCTTGGGCGAAGCTAGCCGAATTTTCGGCCTTTTTTTTCTCAATCTGGCCGCTCTCGATTGAAAATCTTGTGGGACAGCAATACGAAAATTCGTCACAATGTGTTAAAGGTTTTTCGAAACAACCAAACGTGCAAGAAAGTGTTGGAAATTAAAGGTCACGGTAACACATTGCAACGGCGAGCAGTGGTGATAGACAAATGGCATAAAATGAACGGAATTCATTTGTTGAATCGCTGAGGCGTGATTGGATGTCCGCTGCGGCGGTGTAACGGTGACGGTGCTCGGCTGCTTACAGGAAGGTCGCCGGTTCGAACCCCGACCGTGGCGGTCGCTTTTCGACGGAGCCGAAATAATAGACGTCCGCGTACTGTGGTATGTCGGTGCACGCTAAAAGAAACACCATGTGGTCGAAATTTGGGCAGCCCTCCACTATGGCGTGTCTCTATAGGTTTCGGCACGTAAAAACCCAGATATTATAATATTGTAACTGTATAAAATGTTACGATCTTATGATTTTCTATTGCTGGCTGGATGGCAGTCAGCTCCCCCACATAGACTACGATCGACGTTAGAGCATCGAAGGAATAATTTTAGTCGAAGTAATCAGAGCAATGATGGAAAGCAACTGTATAAAAAAAAACCTACTAAACCTTCCGGGCGACTCGGTACAATGATCTTGGAACTTAAAACAGCTCTAAAGATATGAGAAAACATTGCAAGTCATATACTAACTACAGGCACGAGTGCCTGTACCTTTCCTCTGTGTTTTAACTAGTTTTTCGCATTTTCACTATCTTATAGTTAAGTACGCGTACGTGATAACTTTTGGACGTTTCGCATACTTCCCGCGCACTTACAAAGTCCGTTGAAAATACAGAACATACCAAATTTCAATGCTTCTCTATGAACGTAATGAAAACTAACCCCTAAAACGTTTCATGCATGTCTGGACGCTGTTTACCTTCGACTACAAAGAGTGGGGCACCTTTGATATTCCGAAGAAACACATTCGTTTCCAAGTTTTACCACGTACACATACAGTGCTGCGAGGCGGAAGCCGGCGACGGTTTATCCCATCCATCTTGTCCCATAGATTTACTTGTAGCGAGCGGGCCTGTACAGCGAAAGAGCGATCTTCGGAAGCAATTCACTATCTCGAGCCTAGCACACGGCCTTCGAGCAAAACAGGGGCACATCTTCTTCCAATTGGCAGTCCATTGTTAAGAGGAGTAGACGTGAAAAAAAATGAAAAAAACCCCCGACGAGCAGCTTTCGATTATGTTGACCCCCCCCCTTCCCTCTTCCCCGTTTATCCACTCTCCCGCCACTCTCTCATCGATTCGAAGCGAAGCGGACAAAGTGCGCTGCAGAGGCAACAGATGACGCCTCGATCGCCGCAACTTCATCCATCACGTGGCGGCCCAAATGTTTGCCAAGCGCTAACCAACAGGCGTGCCGAAAGAACTTGGCGTCGCCGCCAAGGGAAAAAAAAAAAAAAGATGGCGCAACCGTCGCGCTAGGCTTAGCATTCGTGCGCGCTTCAAGCCATGCCGTTATGTGAGTGTAAACACTGAAACGCTGCCGATGGGGAGAGGAGAAGGGCGGGCTAGGACGCGACTGACCACGTCGCCCGCCGGTACAGCTTCGATATGGGTACAAGCTATACCGAGGCCATTTTCGATTAGTGCGTGCCCAGTCGGTGCGTCCTTCGTGCGATCGAGGTGCCGGTTCGGAACATGCGCGGCGTAGGAGATGCCGGAAGTTTGGAGCAGACGACGCTGCCTCAGTGAGGAGCAGACGATGTTCTTTTTTTTTCTTTTTAATGGCTCAGAAACACTGCCCCTTGTACTGCAAGCAGCGGCGAAAAAAGGAACGTCTATTACTGGGTGTATAAGAATCTTATACCGAGGAAAACGGTTAAGTAATCCTCTATAATAAGCGAATATGCGTCACGTGCATACAGCCCTACTAATGTTCGCTCAAGCAGCAATAGTGAACTTTGATTTTATGGCCGCGGGTGCGATTGCTGGTGCAGTGCTCGGCTCTTACAACGTTCTACGGGCTATACGCTCTTAACGCGAAGGGACTGTGCAAAAAGAGCACCTTTCCCCGGGTCGATTGCATTCTCTTACACGATAGTTTTGTAGAGTTACGCGATATCGCATCCGAAAGAGTGATCTACCAGCCTCGATTCGTATAATGCTACAATTTTGTTTTGTCGACGATGGGTCTCGAGGATCCCCAAAAATGACTTAGCAATCCCCCGTTTACGAACCACTGGCCAAGAGCACTACAGTTGCCGTTTCAAGACAGAACTCCTTCGACAGGAACGAAATGAACGAAATTTTTAAATCAATGGGAAGCGGCCCAAAATACACGTCAGCAATGACTCATACATAACTACCGATTGGTCACAAGACTTCGATGGAACTGGACAAGGAATTACGATTCCACCCGGCCGTTCCGATAGGTCGCTCTGTTGTTTGCTAAAGAGAATACCGGAAGCTATAAGCGCCACCGTTTCCATTGTTAATTCACTATCTCGTTCCGGTGATCGTGCTTCCTATCGACCCTGCTTCCGGTGCTTAGCCATTCCGTCTTATCTACCGGAAAGCAGCAGACGACAAAGGGTTTGGACGGAGCAGACGACGTTGTCGCAATTTGGGAGACACGGCCAGAAGTATAAATGGCAGAGCACGTCCCCCGGAGAGCTGTTCCTCATTGGACGCTTGTAAACAGTCTTTCCTCTTGATCGACGACGTCGTCTGGACCCCACCGCGCTGCGTCTGTCGTGGATGAATACCCGTATTGCCCCTTGGAGACAAGTGTCCGAGGGGGCGTTTGGTGTAATCCTCGTTGCCTCCCGCCTCGTGCAAGCCGTGTGTGTGCAACTTGACGTGGTCAGTCTTTACGGCTGCCGGTGCTTTGTCGAGACGACAGCGAGGTTTTGTTGGTACTACAGGAAAGATGCTATAAAGTAACACCGGATAATTTATATAAAACGCCGAAATTTGCAATATGGGGGCTACAATAGACGAAAAATGCCCGAAAATTACTGTCACCAACGTATGACTGCTTGTTAAAACAGTGGCTAAATCGACAGCCCCTGTTGAAGCATATTTCAAGGCCTGTAGTCAGAAATTTATTTTTAGAATAGAAGGCAACTTGCGAAGGCCTTGACTATTTGAGAGAAACAGCTTTTTTCATTACTTGTTTTTTGAAAAACGCCTCCCATGAATGGGGGCTGGAAGGGGGCGGAGCCCTTAGTTACGCCCCCCCCCCTTGCTATGGGCCTGGCCTCATATATTACCATATGAAGGGTAGCAAATAGAGGATTTTATGAAAGCATATTTGGGACGTTGTCTATCGACTTAAATTTAAGGATTGTTTACTAACGTTCAGTAAGTCAACATGACGGACTGTAGCCATGAGACGAAGCGAAATGAGTGCGTAGTTATGAAAAAAAAACAACTCTTGGCCGGTGGCACACCGAACGCACAAGGTATACTCGTCTCGTGAAATATTCAATGTTTACGAGATGAGACAATGGGAACTCTTTTCAAATTCATTAATATGGCTTTATTGTCTGCATACTACTTCAATGTGTAGCTCAAGTTTCCCGCCGCTTTGCTCTCGCCCTCCTCAATCAATTTTTATGGCTCCTTTTGTTCCTGCTACTATCACCTGCACCCCTTGAAGGAACCCTGGAACACTTTTCCAGCAAAACGCCGAATGGCTTCTTTGAAAGAGCTCATCGCCTCACGAATCGACTGCCGCAACAATCTTTATAATGCGTCAAGTACAAACGGAGTTGCACGGGATTGTTTCATGCTCAGTGGGCCTTCTCTCTCTCTCTCTCTCTCTCCCGTTGTACTAGCGAGAGCGCTCAAAGCTATGGAGAGACGCGGAGGACAAAGGACGGGAAGATGCGTTATTAAGTCACCTCGATCTGTCGGCAAGAGTCATCACCTTGAGCACTTTCTTTTCTTTCTTCTACAGCGAAAGCTGTTATGAGATCACAACTCGGGTTACGCGCAGTTGTCCGCCGCCGCCGCCGGTGGCCGTAACCACATCGCGTGACATTGGAAAAAGAAACCTAGCACCAAAGACACAGTGGGGCTCGAAACCCTTTCAACAATCAATGTCGACTTAATAATTGCCTTTAGTGCCTCTGTAAGGACGATAGTCGTTTTTTGGGTACTTCAACGCAAGAAATTTTGTATTTCTTTTTTTGCTGTCTGTCTGTCTGTCTGCCTGTTACCAGAAACAATTCAGCCACCCGGCGAAAGTTTAACCACTTCCGCAACGCCCAACCATCTTGATCTGGTGGCTGCGTTCATACTCGTGAACACCGTCGATCAATAAGCGAATATCACGCATGCCTTAGGCACAATATCAATACGCAAGTATTACGTGGTGTGTTTCTTTACTATCAAATGCATAGATACGTAACTTTACACCCTACACGAATTACGTGTTTCCTGCGCTGCGCTGAAAAAGCGCTCTGTCAATCACATGGTGCTGCCACCTGCCAGTGGCTCTGGGTGCTGTGCAAGCTCCTAGTTCCCGACATTACTGCCAGATTGCCTCCAGAAAGAACTCTCGTCTTTAGACGACATTTGCTGCAGAACACGCAAATAAGCGGCCTTTTTTTCTTTCTTCGAACACGTGGCTTACTTACAGTGTGATCGCTTCGTGAACGCGGACAGGTGGCGGCATCCCGTGGTGGCCGTCAGCGATGACTATGCAGCTCACGATTATCTAACCAGCCAATAGCCGCGAACTTCGTGTTTATGGCGTCATTTGTCGAGAGGAGAGGGAACGAGTTCCAGTTTTACTTCGAGAATCGATTGTGAATTCCAGGCTGCATGCTGCTCCATAATGTTTGGCTCGCGTGTTTTCATGCGCCTCAACTACCGATCGGCAGGGTTTCCGAACCATGCCGCAAAGTGTTGCAGGCCCAGAAAACACGGAAATCGCGCGAATGTTCGGCTGCTTAGAGCACTACAAGCTGCGCGTGACATTTTACGGACTTTAGTGGGCACTTCGCAAATATTCAAAAGAAAGAATTCACGGCATAGCGGGCGCTTCCCAACTCTATACTTGCTGCAAACATTCTGGGATAGCTTGAAATGATCGAGGTTATGCGCAGAAACGTTCCTCTCTTTACGGCACGCTTCGAGGCGATGTGCCCGGGGCTCTATTCCGGCAAGTTCAACTCTCGAAGGTGAAGCTCAATCGTGTTTTATTTTTTTTTCTTTGAGATTGTAAACTGTTGAGCGCAAATGACGAACAGATGAGAACTCACAGAGCATACTAGGAACGTGAAAATAATTGTCAATGCGCTTGCGCGTGCTGGCTCTTCGAGGCGTATATCTATCATCATCATCATAATCATCAGCCTGACTATGTCCACTGCAGGACAAAGGCCTCTCCCATGTTCCGCCAGTTAACCGGGTCCTGTGCTTGCTGCTGCCAATTTACACCCGCAAACTTCTTAATCTCATCTGCCCACCTAACCTTCTGTCACCCCCTAACCCGCTTGCCTTCTCTGGGAATCCAGTTAGTTACCCTTAACGACCAGCGGTTATCCTTTCTAAGCGCTACATGCCCGGCCCATGTCCATTTCTTCTTCTTGATTTCAGCTATGATATCCTTAACCCCCGTTTGTTCCCTAATCCACTCTGCTCTCGTCTTGTCTCTTAAGGTTACACCTACCATTTTTCTTTCCATTGCTCGCTGCGTCGTCCTCAATTTAAGCTGAACCCTCTTTGTAAGTCTCCAGGTTTCTGCTCCGTAGCTAAGTACCGGCAAGATACAGCTGTTATATACCTTCCTCTTGAGGGATAGTGGCAATCTACCTGTCATAATTTGAGAGTGCTTGCCAAATGTGCTCCACCCCATTCTTATTCTTCTAGTTACTTCAATCTCGTGGTTCGGTTCCGCGGTTATTACTTGCCCTAAGTAGACATAGTCTTTTACAACTTGAAGTGCACTATTGCCTCTCTGGAAGCGCTGCTCTTTTCCGAGGTTGTTGTACATTACTTTCGTTTTCTGCAGATTCATTTTAAGACCCACCTTTCTGCTCTCGTTGTCTAACTGTGTATCTATAGGATATACAGTTAGACATAACTTGTATATCTACAGGACAACTTTTTTGACAATAAATTTGCGAGCTTATCGCGTAATGTGTGTATCGTCCTCTGTGCCGTCCAAAATTACAAACTATAACTAGCCCAGTAAATGAATTCTCTGAAGGTTCATTTAGTTGAAGTGTCGCTGCTTGCCGTTTACGCCCGCAGGGAGGTCATGGTGAGGTCTCGAGGCGAAGACACGGCGGCTCACGAAGAGGATCCGCTGGGTGCTGAGGACTGGCCCGACGAGGCGCGCCAGCCCGACCGGAAGAGGCCCAGGCCGGACTCCAGGTACGGCCACCATGGAGGACTTCAAAGAAAAGTGGTTAAGTGGGCTTGTTGGTGCGTACGCATGGTTTTTCAAACGGCGCAGAAACGGGACGGCGATAATAAGCCACAACGCTGGCATGCGTTGTCTGAGCCTGTTTCCACAGCGCAAATCGACTCTGCGCAAATAGACCTGATAGTGCCTACAGGCGCTAAGGAGAAGGTCACAGTGCCTGTGCCATGTGGTCTATATTCCTCGTGTCCCGTTTCGGCGCGGTTTGAAAAGCTATGCTCACCCTGATGAGTTGCGCACGTATGTGCAACACCTTAATGCACGATTCAGGGGATTCGTGATCGTCACTCATGCATCTCCGCAGCGATTACGTCAAACAGCTGCGAGTTCCACAATCCCGGTCACATCAAGTTCGGCAGATGGTGTAACTATTGCGGCAGTTATAGCCTATATTAGATGCGGAGCATCTTATACTCGCGCCTTGTAGTGCGCCGTCCGCACCGCTTCTCGAACATTCGACAGCTGACGCGCGCGCATGCGCCGTCACGCCGTCGCCCACTCTTCCACCATCTGTGCATCCCTTCCTCCTCTACACACCGCGCGCGCTTCACTCCTCCACCATCTGTGCACCCTTCCTCCTCTACACACCGCGTTCGACATCTACAATTCTCCTGATTCTCCAGTGGACGCGCATGTGGCGTCGCGCTTCGAGAACATTCAACAGCTGACAGTGCATGCGCCGTCGTGCTGTATATATACTCAAGGTCGGCGCTCGCTCGCTCAGTTGCCGCTCGTCGGTTGGTTTGTACGGCGCGTCGACGTCCAAGGTCGCGGTGAAATGAATTCCAACGAATCCACAAACACAATGATCGACGTCCCTTCGACCAGCGCCGCCCTTTCGCATACGTGTGTACGTGTTCACTCATTTAACACCCCCTCCTACAACCACGTTAACCAATTTAGCCATCGACCCAAGTAAGTCGCAATTTAACACCCCATTTCACAACCACGTTAACCATTTTAGCCATCGACCCAAGTAAGTCGCACTTTAACACCCCGTTAACCAATTATATGGTCCGCATCCTCCTCAGTGTTCCCCCGAGGGAAGCTGCGGGCAATTTTTTTTTTTTCGGGGATTCTCAGATTTACAATTGAAGAGTGCCAGTATCCCCCACAAGACAGGTATTTTGCAGCTACATCTTACCGATAGTTCCCTCTTGTTTGGGAGCGTAAAGCCTTACGAAAAAGGTTCATCTCAGTGAGCCGTGGAGAGAAAATAGATGGGTTCGACATGAAAGTAACCAACATTGCAAAGTACGCCAGAGAACACACGTACGTTAAAAACATTTTAGTCGAAATCAAGAAGAAGAAATAGGCGAGGACAGGGCATGTCGCGAGAATGCAGTATAACCGCTGATCATTATGAGTGACGGACTGGATTACAAACGAAGGTGAATGAGCGAGAGGCAGACAGAAACTTAGTTGGGCGGATGAGATTAGGAAGCTTGCGAGGATATTGTGGCCGCAGCAAGCACAAGGCTGGTTACATATAGGTGAAACCTAGCAGGGGCTCTTGCTTTGCAGTGGTCGTAGTCAGGGTAATGATGACGAACCTCCATACGTCCTTTCGTACGAAGCAACACGTCTGTTTTCTTTAGTTTTTTTTTCTTCTTTTTTATGGCACCTTCAAGGTGACACCGGCTTTTCGTTCTCGCTTAGCCAACGAGGCATTAACTGCACAATAAATAGGGGCGGGTGGGGGGGGGGGGTATTTGCAAAGTACATGGTGCAGAAGGACCCCAGATGTTTGAACAAGCTACACTCTAACACGACATAATTCACGAAGCCTTGAGCACGAGAGAAGCTGAGTAGAGGGAGTTCACGTGTGCTTCTTTATCTTTCGCTCTTTCTTCAATGTATCCAGCTATGTATTGCACCAGTCAATGCTGTCCTTCGGTTTATACTTCGCCCCTTTTCTATCACGTCTCTTAGTCTGTTTTCTTTTTTTCTTTCTTTTTTATGCACCAGTGTTAATCAAAGCTGTATGAGGAAACAAAGAAGGAAGGGGATGTTTTAATTATGATACAACATTGCTTCTCGTAAGGTTTAACTTAGCGCCGAAGTCTCGAATTTTACCGGAAGTAGCAGCTGTTATAGTTAAACCGGCAAGTGCCTAAGGTAAACGTGCGCTTGTTTTGTAAGTCGGACTCCCTGTTGGGAAACAGCTGAGGAGGAAATGAAAAGGCATTAAAAAGAAGAGAAACTTTGGTGAAATCGCCATGTAGAAACGTTCAACGTGTGCAGTTTTTGCCTCTTCCACAGCGTCTTACTGTTTTACAAAGTGCCAGCTGACTAAGGAAGTAGTGCTGCAATTGTTGAATCTCATTGCTTCAATTATCTATCTATCTATCTATCTATCTATCTGTCTGTCTGTCTGTCTGTCTGTCTGTCTGTCTGTCTGTCTGTCTGTCTGTCGATAGATAGATAGATAGATAGATAGATAGATAGATAGATAGATAGATAGATAGATAGATAGATAGATAGATAGATAGATAGATAGATAGATAGATAGATAGATAGATAGATAGATAGATAGATAGATAGATAGATAGATAGATAGATAGATAGATAGATAGATAGATAGATAGATAGATAGATAGATAGATAGATAGATAGATAGATAGATAGATAGATAGATAGATAGATAGATAGATAGATAGATAGATCATCACGACGACGGCGGCAATTCAGTGATGTGTCAATGTAAGCCCCATACATGAGCATTATGGCAATCAAAACGTCGTGTTCGATTGGCCACTGTCTCTCGCAGATCTTCCAGCAACCTGGCGAACGACATCTCGGATGGCGCGCGCTCTGATTCGTCCTCGTCCCAGGGGGGCGGGGCGACGAGCGACTCGCCTCCGCCTCCACCCACAGACGGCGCCACCCGACGAAGGCCGCCACCAAGTGCCGCTGGCGCTGCCCCTACCGGTGGCAGGCGGCGGCGCAGCGCCCTTTCGGCCAGAGAACGCAACTTGCGACGCCTCGAGAGCAACGAGCGAGAGCGCATGCGCATGCATTCGCTCAACGATGCCTTCCAGGTACGCGCTGTAGTCTATGCTAGGCATACAGTTTCCCAATATACTCTAGAGGGAACTCTGGCGCTAGTGTTTATGGGAGCTGCGACGCACGGCGTTTCAGCGAGCATGGGAATGGTGGGTAGTACACACATTGGTCTAATTTTTGTACTTCCGGCCTGATTCTGGCTCCGTGTGTGTTCGTGTGGCTTTGAGTTGTTTTCTCACGTAACAAAAATCATCAAATGTTCAGCGGGTGTGTGCCACCCCATTATATTTTTTAGGCTTACCTTCTCAAATTGAGTAACGAAGTTCAAAAGGGTTCGTTCTTTCTTTTGAAACGAAACGGAAACACAGCAATAAACAGGGTCACTGTGAACAAGGCTCCTGTGTGGGGAGCCGAAGCGTCTTTTTAAGTTTTGTGTATTTCACCTTGGTCAGCGTTTTTGTTTTTGTTATTTTGCACTAAGCAATAAACGAAGCCGCAAGTACGATTCGCCGCCGGCAAGTACGAAGACTAGGCAAATGTGTGTACTACCCATCATTCCCATGGTCGCTGAACGATCGCAGCGCCAAAATCCTCTCTAGTTAATTTTAGGAAACTAAAGGATGTTAGGCACGCATACGACGTGCCGGGGGAACTGAAAGGTTGTACTCTGGCATTCAGCGTGCCCTATAGCATCTATTCCATTACGCTGACGCATCGTATAACAGGGAAAAAACTCCAGATCAGTTTTCACCGCGTGGGTTTTCATAACCGACAGCCCTCGCCTGAAGTTCAGTCCGTGTATAGTCCGGGAACGAATTCTGAAGGCACTGAACTCTGATACGGGGGCCAAACGACCCTTGCTTGGAAAAGCTGTTCAAGAACTTGAAAAAAAGATTATTTAGATTGACACAAACCTGCGTTATTGAAGCTCATGCCTAAGCCATTGTTGAATTTGATAGATTTCTGAACTACATGTATATTAGCTCAAAAATGGTCCTTATGAGCAGCGTTACTTTTTCGTAAGGCATTTTACGCATGAGGAATATTAATCGTCCTGGTTTTGTCTGGGCACGAACCTTAAGTGTAAAAAATTGTCAGCAACATAAGATCACAACATGCCCATACTTCCAGAAAAAATCCTATGCGACAACAAACATTCAATGAACAGGAACTCTGTTCAAAAAACAGAGTTGAATCAACGGGGAAACTTCAACACGATGCTGGTCATTTCAGAGATGCTTAAATTGTGAAACATGCCCCTTTGCCCTAGGAGCCCTCTTAGTTGACCCTTGATATTCGTTGGACGAAAAAAAGCCCTCAGGGTTGCTGACCTTTCGTTCTTTTCTTTTGTCTGAATATTATTTTTAGGTGGACCACTATGGCCATGGGCCCCTTTGTTAGTTAAGCTGAAATATTTTATCGACCTTGTGAATGCTCGGCAAACATGCTTTCGCTCGGCTTTTCCGGGAAGATGATATTTAAAGAAATATGAGTTATTTTCGTTTTTTCCTAACCCGCCTTGATTTATAGTCGAGTCGACTTTAGCAAACGGTGGTGATTTCTCCTCGAAGGCGCATGCACGCAAGCCTGCGCCAATAGGCGTGCACTCCGGATTGACGTCATGAACCGCAGGGCCTCTGACTCCGCCATCATAGTGTTCATATACAGACTCTAGAGGAAAATGTGGGCCAAAAAACCTTTAACCACCAAAGCACTGACATGTTTGAACGTTGTCATTGTTTCTATTACAATACTTTAAAGAAGCGCTGAGTATAGCATTTTAGAACACTGAAATTCTCGGAGCAAAAATCATAAACAAGTGTGTTCACGTAATATAAGTGGACACATTATATGGGATGCTGATATCAACTACGTTTAGGAAAGATACCAATCGCCATTTATGCAATTTACCACGCACGAGAAGGAGCGTTTGCAGATTTGTTGACTAGGTGGCGCCACCATCGTTGTACCGTATCATGTACCGTTAGCATATTAAAATTTGAGAGCGTGGCCGGCTGACTCGTATATTTGTAGTCCGTGTTTTTGTTTTTTGTTGCCCCAAGCCAACAGCTGTTCTTTATGTGACATCTTCTTACTGTGATGCAACACTGATGCATTAAACAGAAAAAAAAATGCCAGGAGTTATCGCAGCAAGCCGTGCCGAGTGCGAATGATCGTCACCCGAAACCTAGCATCGTTCCATCATGGCGGCACCCGAGTGGTTATAGGTTTAAATACATGGGCCCTCTGAGGATTTGTGGATGTACTTATTGGTCCACATGCTTCTCGCCGCTTGCGTGTTAGGATTTCCGGAGACGTATGCTGATGTAAAACGATGGTCGCGACACCTGCTCACGCAGTTCTTAGTCAGAGACGCACAGAATTAATGGCGGACACTCGTAGGTCTTATTTAACTAGATACTAGCGTAAAGCATGCACATTGAAAGATTCAGTAACTCACACTGCTTTCATCATATTTATGACGCAAGTGGAAAAAGTTTGAATGCATTCTATTTGGAGAAAGTGACGCGAGATGTCACTTTAACTTACGCTGACGACAATTGTGGTGCGTGGTGATGCGTTAGGCCATCACGTGGGGGAACAACGAGGGACGAATACATAAACGACGAACTAATGTGGTAGTTCGTGTGTTTGTGTGTGTTTAATTTTTTGTTGATTGTCTGCTCAACTTTTTATTTGGGTAGAATTAGCTCGCCCGATTAAAAGGCCTCAGCTGTGTATGATCATCATTACCACTGCTGCCAACCGGTATCTGTAATCCGAAAGACGTCTATGGACAAACTAAAGCTCTCTACCATTACCACACTTGTAAGTCTGTAGGACTAACATGCCTGTACCTTCATAACGCCGCCTCTCCGTTTTCCCACAGGCATTGCGGGAGGTCATACCTCACGTGGCCATGGAGCGCAAGCTGTCTAAAATCGAGACGCTGACGCTGGCCAAGAACTACATTATGGCACTCACTAACGTCATCTGCGACATTCGGGGTGACCCAAAGCCGTACCAGTTCTGCCCGGCCGAGTTACCGCTGCACGACGACGAGGAAGACGACATCGACGAAGACGACCTCAAGGAGGACGACCTCTCTGTGAGCGATGGTGGCGCCCCCTGAGCGCCCTCTCCGCACCGCCGCCATGCCGCGGCAGCCAACCACCACCAGTCATCGCAAACCAAGCCGCCATCACCGCCTCAAAGCCAAAAGTAAAGCCAAGACAAGCCACCACGAGACACGCTTTTCGAATGAGGGTGCCACGTGACGTCAAGTGGGTTGGACTATGGCGCGAAGGCGGCCATTTCAGAAAGCGTCACTTCTGGATATTTTTATTGTAGTAGGCAAATCTCGCTATGCATCGTTCACCGCTGCTGTGCCGCCCTCTGTCGGGGATGTGCTTAAAACGTGGTGCGTCATATTGTTTGGGTAGCAACCCGTCTGGTTTCCTTGGCGGCAAAACTCTGGAAACACCCCCGGTCCGTTGTCTATTGGTGTGCTTTTGTCTTTTCTGCATATCCGTGAGCTTTGCAGACGACAAGTTCGCGTGTTTGAGCACACTAATGGAAATACGTGTGCAAACGTTGGAAAAGTCGCGATTGCGAAACTGCGATCGCGGAATCGCAGGCTCAATCGCCATGCGCCGCGGTGATGTCAATGACGTTCCCGCCGGCTCGCGATGAGTTATATTAAGAGAAGCGTCACTAAGACTCGGGACTTTTGGAGATGTATCTGTCTATACCCTCGTTATCAAATGACATTCCAGTTTTCTTTCTTCGCCATGGGCGTGAAAAAAGATGGCCGGGAAAGCTTCATGACTAAGGGGTGTCCCGGATGAAGTGTCTTGAATTTTGCGTTACTACAGTCAACGCCGTTGACATTGATTGATATATGGGGTTTAACGTCGCAGACCGTTGACAAAGCCGTTGATAAAAGATCTTTGAGACTAGTGTCTAGGGGCTCACCAGTGCATTTCTTCCCTACGCAGCAGCGGTGTTTCATAACGTGGTCTCAAATGCAACACTCAACATTCATTTGAGCTCTGTACTTTATAGCTTCACTATATTTATTATTGTGTGAGATTTTTTTCACTGCGGGAAACATGGTGAACGAAGCTAACGCATCGACCATATCTAGATTTTTTTAAATGTTTATCAGCGGCGTTTGTCGAGCAGAATGAGCATCTACGTACGAATGCCGAAACCTGTTCACCTTGCATGCTGAGCTCAAAACGTCCTGAAATGTCTCGCTTCTTTCCTTCTTGATAAGATAGTGATCATGGAATCGCACCTTTATCATGGTTACCGATAAGAGTGTCAGTGCGCGTAAATCGACCAAGCTTTTGTTCTTGTAAATTTAATGCTTTCTTTGGTTGTCTTTATCGGGAGAGATAGCAGCTATTACGTAATCGTCGAAGCATCAGGCCGTTCCAGTTGCTTTTGTCGGAGAATGTATCCAGTGTGACGTAAGCTTGGGTGCGGGTTAACGACTCGATCGAATCTATCCGAACAAGCAGCAGGAGTCGAGATAGTGTTCTTGCTTGTACATATAACAGCTGACTTCTCACAATTACACAGCTATATATCCTATATTGCACTTTCTTGTCAGTTATCGTATCCAACACGAGATCTTTATCTGTTGCGCAGGATTGAGAGTCACGTATGCTTGTCTCGGAGGCTCAACATTTCATGGTGCCAACTTATATGTGCGTTTTTTTGTTTCTTTTCTTTTTGAAGAGCATGCGTCAAGACAACAAATGATCGCTCCCTTTATCGTTTCATTTCTTCCAGTTTAATAGCTCTACTGATATTTTTATATTATTGTGAACCTGCCTGAACAATCAGCTTAAAGAAGCGTCCTCACAATTTCAAGAGCATGGGTCCAAAAGTAGCTGTAGTCGATGTAATCGCGCCACTGAACAGGTGTGCAAAGAAGCACTCACGCGATCTAGCCTCACTTAAGGTTTGTCGCTGTACTGGAAGCCTCCTACAGCTTGCGTCATCATAGAGCTTCCTACAAACGTCGCTAGGGGAGGATTTTGGCGCTCGTGTCTCTTGGGTGACTGCTGTCCTGGCAGCTTCAACCGGTGCGTGCGCTGTAGGCTTTGTGACTTTGAAACTCATGTTCTCGAACAAAGCATAGAGGAAACTTTTCGTAGAAACTGTGTGGGAGGTCGCAGTGTCTTACCGCTTTGCACGTTTAAGAAATCGTGGTTGTTCGCAATTTTCCCTCTTGTACAATTATCTTTCCTTGATCTGCCGCTCGCCACTGTCGCGAAGTGTTTCATTGAATTTCATGAGAAACTGTGCTGAAAGCAACAGAAGTACGACAGAGTGTTAAAAATATTCATGTTAACTTGTTGCAGATGCTTGAACCACGGTGCGCGATCCTCAAATGGATTTCAACTAAATTTCCATTGACAATGACAGAAACTCACTGATGTGTTTCTTTGATCACAGCGCGTGACCTTTGATCAGTTTCAACAGAAGTCTATTGACACCCATGCAAACTTCATATCCGTAGCATTATTATCGAATACCATCTGCATGGCTGGTTGGTTTCTCATGACAAGGCCTTAAGCCCGCTATCAACGGTCCACATAAAGGCACGTTGTTGACACGTGAAACGACACAAGCGCCGGAAATCCCTCTGGCGTTGTTTTTTTTTTGTTTTTAGTTTCCTTTCTTTGTACGAAACTCTAACGACTGCTTTAGGTGGACATCGACCCGGCACGGACGAGCGCTCATTGCTCGAAAGCATCATCGTCGTCGCTACTTCGATTTCGAGTCGATGCGTTCGATCGCGCTGTCGATGCGCCACGGTCGTGTCTAAGACGACTCTGCCAACTACCACAAGAGAATTCTCGCGTTTAATATTATTTTCTTTTTTTTTTCTCGCCGCGTCGCGTCGTCTACTCATTCCTTTGGACCGCGCACACAAGACCCGAAAAAGAAAAGATATTATTTTTATACTCGATAGAAGTCAAGAGAGGAAAAAAAAAATGCTGTACAGTTAGTTTCTTTGTTTAGTCGTCGTGTACAGTAGTATTTCTCACATCAAAGAGGGCAGGAAGCGATGCTCGCAGTGCCCCCTACGCTTGACTTCTTCAAGCAAGTGTCGCGCACCAATTTCTCTCCTCCGATTTCGTTACTCGTTTGTTTGTTTTGAAATATCACTTTGCGTTCCGTCACTGGGAGAGACTTTCAAAACCAAAAATTGGTTTTGCATGTGATGCCATATCACTTTGAAAAACATATGTTTTTCTTATTTTCTTGCCTCGCGCGGTTTTTTTTTTAACTGCCTTCACGCCTCCTTCTTCTAAGAGTGTTGTACATCGTTGGCAGGGGTGTTTCCAGAGGCCGACAGAAAAACAACTGGAAAGTGCGCGGTGCGGGTGTCTTTATTTTCAGTGACGACGAAATATTCCCTTCTTTTAACCCCCCCCCCCTTTTTTTGTTACATTATGGGAGAAATCCTGGGTCCAGTGGTTTAAAAAGGTGGGTTGCTTTGTTTATCTGGTGTTTGAAATTCTCCTTGTTGCATCGTTTCATACCCTACGTTACATGATTCTGTAAGCGGCCTTGTTAAATATTGATCATCATGGATGACATCATCTTCATTGTCGTGGTCGGCAGTCATGTTACTTGAATGCTCTTTTTGTAGTTAGAAATAATGTGAAGAACGTCTGATAGTATGTTGAATGTTTCTAGAATGGGAAGATGTTCTCTGTGCCAGTAATTTTTTTAGAAATTGCCGCGTTATTATTTTTTTCTTTTTCGAAGGAGCGCAGTGACATGGAGTGACTTTAGTTTATTTAAGCAAGATTGTTCACGAGTGAGTAACCTAATCTGCGTAATTGACACCGACAGATGGCCAACTGCGAAGGAGCCATCGTCTTTATATCTTAACAACGCGTTTTTATGTTAGTAAGGACCTGGTTTATGAGATAACGATAATTATATATCCCCAGCTCGTCATAAGAATGTAATGATTACGAAGCTGCGCCCGATACCTCACTATAGGTTTCAATATGGCGGCCGCTTTCCGAAGCTGTCGAGTGCCACAGCAATTTACTTTCCGGCAATCGTGTCTGGTGTCGCCTTCGAAATAATGCGCCACTAAGCGAGTCGCATTGTCTTTTGCTTGTTCGACTTAGCGCCCCTATGTTAGGCTAAAATGAATGACCTTTTTCACTGGACCTAGGCAAACAGCAAAGTTTTGTGCTGACGTCACCATTCTCTGACATCCGCACTGCGCACTTTGTGGCCACGCCCGTCGCTTGTTCTCTGCGCAAGAGTGCTCCGCTATCTCTGTCTCTTCCTTTCCCATTGCCGTCGCCGAAACGTCACCGTAGCGGCTGAACTGCTGGCGTCATCACTCTCTGTCGGCGACCCGACATCTCTGCGAGCCAATCAAACGGGCTGACTGACAATCGGCCCCACATAGGGGGCGCTGCGCACGCTCCCACGTGAGTGGTCTTCTGAAGTGACGTCAGCGAGGGACTATGTGTAGCTAGTTCCTGTGGTCTCGCAAGCATTCTTCTTGCTCTTTTTTTTTTGTTCTTTCTGGTTTCTTGTCGTCGTACTTTTTTTTTTGCAAACGTGCGTTAAGCCTGGTGTGCTCGTGTAATTGTCTCAGGTTCGCGTCGTGCAGTGTTAAATGTTCGTGTTGTGTATTAGTGTACTATTACGACTATTACTGTGTGAAAGCTGTGACTATGCAAGTTTAGCTTTGCTGCTCCCCGCCCCCTCCTTAGCTGCCCTATACAGCCCTCCCCGCTCCCGAAATCTCGATTTCCTCACACCCTTTCTTCCTCTTCCGCCTGCCTCCTCTCTCAGTACCCCGAACCAGTCGTCCATACTCTTGCTTATGCAGTCGTCAAAAAAAGCCGAAGCGTGTACTGTACTTATAATCGTCGCGATGTTGTGTACAAGTCTTGAATCGCAAGAAACCGTCGTCGTTCGCACTATCGACAAATGTCCATCCAAATGGCAGCGTCTAGATCCCGCGCATAGTAGAGGTGATTAAAAACTCGTCAAAAGTCTTCTGCACGAGGTCATCTCTTCGGGAACAGTACGAGACATTCCATGTAACGTGCTATGTGTCATTCCAAGATTACGGGTCGAAGAATGTGTACAGGTGGGACGTTAGCTTGGATGATATTGACTATAGTTCACTATAGCTTGGATCGATTACCATCTATAGTTTCGGATTCATAGCGTTTATCCCGAGCACAGCGGCGCTGACGTGTGACTCGGCACAGGTCTTCTGCACGAGTACCTCGTCAGGAATGCAGTGTACTTACTGCACAGCACATTCCAAGGACATGTTACGTCATTTCGAGATGCTGGGTTAAGGGAAGCGTACAGGCGAGATTGTCGGTTGGAATAACCA
The DNA here is from genome assembly GCF_043290135.1 of Rhipicephalus microplus. Classification (NCBI taxonomy): domain Eukaryota; kingdom Metazoa; phylum Arthropoda; class Arachnida; order Ixodida; family Ixodidae; genus Rhipicephalus; species Rhipicephalus microplus. The sequence continues at coordinate 48,775,460 of NC_134706.1, forward strand.
CCGCCTATAGTTTCGGATTGACCGTGTTGTCCTCCGAAAGTGAGTACGGGTGCATCCGCCCTTCTCTGTCTCTACCCATCCACGGTGAATCAACATATCGCGAAGCTGTCGGTTGTGGCTTGTAGCTTCATCTGCGTCTTACGAGCGTTCGTGAAATTCGTGGAGAAAAACTTGTCGTACCACGCGGCACGCCGTGCCTTCGTGATTCCCTGAATGCGAGCTGCACTGGAGGGCTCAGATAAATCTTCAGGTTAGAGATGGTGTCCTTCTGGTCCTTCACTCGAACTTGTTCACTCTTAACGTGTTGGGTGGCGATCTCAAGCGTGGTGTTACGAATGCGATAACAAACTTCGTGATAAGGATGGTTCAAAGCAGTTTGTCAGTGCTTCGTATCTGTACACATGGAGATATGCATCGATAGAGTGGGTCAATCACTGTTATAGGCGGAGTGTTCTTCCATGAAAAAAAAAAAACAATTTCCTTCGTACGTCAATGCACATTCCGTACTTGTTTTGCACAGGAGCAGTGCAAAAGCCGCAATTTTTGTCACCCTGTGACGTCGTTCTCAGTGCGACCATGGTGCCAGATTCCCGACTTGTTACTGTCTTATGATCTGAAATCGGAAAGATAGAAAGGAAAATGAATGGGCATAAACAGTACCCTGTAAAATAGCTGCAGACGGGATAGCCAATAGTCCGTTGGCGGCAAATGAGAGCCTTAGCCTAACTCTTAAATATTATCACGGGTCACAGCCATGGGAGAGGGGGGGACTCTGTCTCTCATGATGCAGCTCAGAGAAAACGCAAGCTCTCCAGCCCCCCTCCCCCTCCCCGTACTCTCCGCCAACGATCACTGGGGTTGGTTGAGGCTGTCTTAGCTGCCCCAGGCAGGGAAAAGAAAGACGATAATTGCGTGAAAATGTCGATGAAAGCTTGCTACGTGATTGTACGTAACTGTTTCGAAAACCAGGTCTTTCAGGACTTCCCCGTTTCCCTTTCGAGATTCAATGTCCGTTTAGCTCGAAAGATGCGTGTCTGACACGTGGTCCTTATAATTCACTTTTCCCCACTCCCGCTGTTCAACGCGATCCTTTCGGACCTACAGTGACGTCAGCTTGATTCTCACATGCAGCCTGGGTACAAGACAAAAATAGTAGCTGCTAAAACCATCGTACGCTGTGTCCATCCCCAACGGGTTGTAGCTCTGGCACATGCGCAGTGATTGCGATGATCTCGTCGTGCCACCGCATTGCACACAATCTGCTTCGTGTCCCTATTGTTCTTTTGCAGTTCGCACATCACTGTCGGTTCTGTACAAAACTTCCTGCTTGTTTTTTTTTTGTTTTCTTTTCACGATTCCCTCATTTCGTTCCTTCAAACTCCGCCGTTCTTCACCCGGGTATCTACAACGCGAAGCAGACACAATCTTTCTCCGTAGTGTACCATATCGTTGAACAGTGTCACCCAGCGCGACCTCGCTCAAAGCCGGAGCCAGACTCCGCTAAGAATATGCGAATCAAAACTATTCATCGGTATCCTATGGACTATCAGTACACCCTGTAGTCCCGATGCTCTGTGAATGCAGTTATTCATTCTGTCAATCATCAATAACGTCCCGTATATTCTTACACAGTAATTTGCCATCGGAGTCAAGTTCTGCTCGTTGTTTTGTTTCGCGTTTCACCTTCCCGCAACAGTATTGCCCTCTGGTGAGAGTTCAGTGAATGTGGGCGGGCACGTGACTTTCACTGCTGGCTTCAGGAGTCATTAAGGGTATCAGCTTAGAGAGCGAACACAGGCGCTGATATTTTCGTTGATGCTTGTGGCTCGAAACATTAAATCTATTGCTGCTCAAGCAGGTGCGCCTCACTTTTTCAAGAAGAATGTTCTCTTGACATCTATGATCGCAACAAAGACTTAGAAGAGCTCTGTATTCGAAGATAAGCCGGAGGCAGATACCTTTCTGGTTATCACCGACTCTCGAGAGCTGATCGCATGGACGTTATGGCTATGTTTGGGGACACAGCGATCATTAAAGGATGGGCATGGCCAGAAAACAGCCGCTGATTAATAAATAATTAATTAATTGATGTGTAATTAATTAATATCTAATTAATTAACAAATAATTAATTAATTAATTGAAAATCACAGCAACGTCCTCGCACCCAGCTTTTTCGTGGCAGTTATTTTCTAAGCAATGTGTGAGACACATCCGGGAAATCTAAAGACTGTCGCTACAACCACCTCTCGAATAGTTAGATCCCTTGGATTCTGCGATGTAACAGTAGCTAAGTGGCACTCAGAAACGTGGCTTCGAATCACAGATCAACAACTCGCTGGAAGGGCTGTAAAAGCTTTGTCACATTTGTTGTTAAACTCTTGGCAGCTTCAGTAGGTGAGAATAGCTGAACGACGTTTCTCATATCCCGCATCGACCACTCTCCAGCAGGACCATCAAAATATCCGTCACATTTGTTTCTGCGTTTTCGGCAACTTCAGTGGGGGAGACTAGCACAACGTCGTTCACAGTGCTAGTGGAGTAGAAAGATAACAAGGCGAGAGCATGTCTTTGATGATTGTTCACGGGTAAACGTTGACCACAATCAATACTTGATCTTACTCGCTCATCAATGGTCGTCAATACTTTCAAACGTATTCGTCGTCTTCCTCTGCAATGTATGGCTGCTTAAAGGACAAGTGAATGATGGATGATATGCTGGCATGGAGCGATAATGCGAGCGTCGCAGTAGAATCGTTTAACGTGACGTAGGCCTTGCAATGCCAAACGATCCTGTGTCGGTAATCGCAAAGTCGAGTGCCCTTATGAACGAAGAAAAAGCTCATACACCTGCTTCGTCAAAACTACTTCCAACGCTTCACTCAGTCAACCGAGATGTAACATAGCAATGTCACCTTTAATCTATAAAAAGAAGTTACGCAAGCCTACTATGTCGGCCGTTATCTAGAAATCTTTATCGTAGGAAATGTGCATTTTCAAAATGCTATTTCTTTGTACCTGTATTCAACACAACATCGATTATTCATAAGTCCCCCCTAAAGCTTTTTTAGACAATTTTATAACTACTTTGCTAAACTAGAAGGTGGTTTAGGTGGAATAACTGTCGCGGAAATGCATCGGCAGCACCTCTCCCCTGTTTTGAGAACTATCACGAAGAACTGCGCTAACTATCACCGAGAATTTCGAAGGCGTTCAGATGATGCTTATTTTAATACTGCATTTTATTGCCCTAACGAACTGAAACGATAGTGTCGTCAACTGTTACCGAGTGTTGTTTTTCTAAGGATGTTCATGGTAATTTCATCATTTCTTTGTTTCATGGTCCTTGAGCTCCAACACCCCTTGTTCACTCTTACTAGTGACTGTTACTACACTTTAAATATTTACCACTTTCAGGCCATTGTTACCTGCGTCGCATTCAACATTTCCGTAAGGTAATAAATGAGCGGACGTCCCACTGTTACCTAAAATCTGCTGTCGATTACCCCGAGACTCCCCGGATGACTATTGTTCAGCGGCGCACAGACGCCGAAGCAGTAGCACACATTCAAAACAAGCGTCAGACCCTTAAAAATCCTCCTGCAGAAGCGATATCGTGGGGAAAAAAAGGCTTGAATTACAGGACAAGGCATCATAAATCAACGAAGCCAATTTCTGTGCCGGCTGGCGTGTACGAATAGAAGTTGACCCAATATACACGCGTTCGTGCAAACCGATATCAGCATCAACTGTTTCATGTTTGTGTAACTTAGTATTGCAAGTAAGGTATGCACAATGAGTGTTACGCCAGTGCTCAAGACAAAAGTACGTCGGTATGATGAAACATTTTCGCGAGAGCTACTTCTTGTTGCTCACAGACGCACTCTGTACGCAAAGGGACAAAAATGTGTTAAAGAGTCACGTCACGTTTTATCTTTTTTTTTCTTAACTGTTATCTAAGGTGACGTGGTCTTGTGCTGCACAATCAGAGGCAATTTATGTACTGTGGGTGTACAGTTTTCCCTTTGTTAGGTTTGTGGTTTGGAAAATGTCGTGGTAAGCGCTCGTCAGACGAGGCGTCAGAGCATGACGTGTGCATCTATCCATTTATCGAGTACAACGGTGCGTAGATTTTCTATAGTGTCAATCACACGCGGCGAGATGGCTTGCCTCGACACATCAGATAGCTGACTTCCCCGTGTTCGGAGAAACGCCCGAGGCAACTCGCAAACGAGGCTTACCAAAGGACCAACATTTACACGAATGAAAATAAAGACCTATTGTCTTAGCTTTTATTGTAATTTTTATTGGTTTCTTTATTAGATATTAGAGTTACCTCCGCGGTAGAAACGTAGAAAATTGTGGGAACGTGATCGTCGAAAGGGATGCCTCCGATTCTCCAGATAAAGCTAATCGCTAAATGGCCAATCACCACCTCCTCCATAAAGGGGCGTCTGTCAATCACTTCTGACAGCCTTGAAGTGTGTCCTTCAACGTTCGTTGTACACGGTATTCAAAAGCGCGTGCAAGGAGCTTTATTAAGAGAGGGGAGAGGGGGAGGTTTCATGGCAGTGCATCCCCGTGCCTCCTATTGGAAGAGTCCGAAAGACAAACTTCTCGATGAATGCTGCTTGCTTGCTGTTCTCGGAATGCATCATCAGAGGTTCCCGGTGGTCCTTACTCTCTAAAAGTAAACCCTCCACATTAGGCAATAACGTTTTTCTTTTTCAGCCTGTCCGGTAATCCGGTTGCTCAGAGGCGTGGCGTAATACCGGATAGCGTGTGCGATAGCCGCCGTCACGTCAAGTGGCGCCACCTGTCAATGATAGCAAACTAGAGACACGTAATGTATGTCCTCCGAGATTCCGGAAGCGCCCATTGCTAATCGCTAAGCCTACAGCGTCGATTATTTACGTATGGCTCTCGAAAACAATGCCGTATCGAAGCGAATAGTTGCTGTTGAAGCTTAACGACGGGGATCTGAAGCTAATGAAAGGATCAGATCGAAACTAAGGTGTTACAAAGCGCCAGTTGATACGTTCGAGATGCACGGCGACCACTTTCAGCGATGCATGCTTTTCGACCATGCATGCTTTGAGGGCGTGCGCATGCTCGAAACATACCCGGCTTTGGTATATACGCAAAGAAGTTTACGCATAACGGAATGCCGGACAGTCTGAAACTCTCTATAGGTATGCCTGAGTACAGACACGGGGTTGACTTGGCGCCCTCGTTAGATGATTACGGGATGGGGGAACCTGGCAACCTAATCCTCCTCTCCCCTCTTTTTTGTGCATGTCTGTGCCGGTATTCTTGACGGGTAAGCCAATGAACGTAGACACATTTCAGCCCAGAACCTGGTGACCATACCCGCTTCAGTGCTTCGCCCAGTGACTATCCCTTACCGATATATCATGATCGTACGCCCCATGTCGATATGTTCGCGCACTACTTCCAGGAAATCTCTGTGTCTTCGTCGACTTGGTTGGTGCAACTGTTAGCCGGTGTCATTCGGTGTTCCTATCCGTTAAGTGCCCGGTATATCTGTCCTGTTGTTGAAAGTATACGATGTATCCTTGGCAATCAGCATATCACGACAAACGAACGATGCGGGAAGAAAGAAAAAAAAACTGTACATTCCGCTTTCGTGTGAACTATACTCGCCGTATTTACCCGATGTGTACAAGAATCCTACACGTGTCGATGTTCTTACGGCGGTCGTAGCCGCAGCGCCATTCGTTGCTCCAACTCGCTCGATGCACTGTAGCCAATTGTGCCAAGTTGACATTAAGCTTCGTGAATGCATGAGTCGTTGTACCAACGTGGTATCGCTTTCAAGTTTCTCGCAACTTAGATAAATCTTTAGTCTGTCTCGCTGACACGATTCTGTTGATCCGGAAGCCTTGAAAGCTGCAGTTTGAATTCAGCAATCTCGTAGTTTTTAACCGGCATTCGTTAAGGGCGTAGGTAGGGTTCTTTATATTAAAAAAATAAATCTGTAGATTTTCTGTGGGAGTGAGCTAATGTTAGCTGCGTTGCGAAATTCTAGCGATTTAACATTGAGATTTGGCACCGTATAATGGCCTTTCGCGTTGAACAATCCGATCGTCATTCTCATTTGCCAAGAAAAAAAATCTAAGAAAGGGAAAGCGTTCAGTACTAGCGACGTTTCGTAGATGGTTACCCAAACGAAGGACCGTGTTTTTTTTAGTTATGCGAATTACTAATGACAAACAATTATGCGTTACCAGGTAGGGAACTTAACTACACATTAAATCAAATATTTGGTTAAGTGCCCCAATAACTAGGAAACTAGACAAAAAAAAGGACTGTCCCGCTGCTAATATCTACCCCATTACGCATGTCATGATTAAGAATACATAAATTATTCAGCATTCCTGTGAGCTAGCGTGTTGTAGTGTGGTTTGGTATACGTGTAAGATATGGCATTTAGAGACATAATCTCGTGCCAATTTGTATCGACGTTGAAACCGTTGTTCCCGGGATCAAAAATTTAAAGTTCAGTAACCGATACCCCCCGAGATTCCCGCCAATCGTCATTGCTGCCTGCTACTCGGGTTTTTTTTTCCAAAAGACGTCGCGCGATACAAACTAAGACGTCATTTCCGCCACGTAGCCTCCTCTGTCTCTTCCTCCTTGACGGTGTCAGTGCGGTGTTTGTATGCTTCCCAATCCGTCGACGGCACTTGACGATACGCCACGACATCCCTCGTACGCGTAATAGCCACTTGCTTGTCTATCCAAGTGACACCGATGCGCCATTCAAGACTCACTGTGTTCTTCCCTGTCAATGCTGCAAGTGGTTCGTGTGCTTCCCGGTGTGTCAATGGTGTGACCTGAAAACGACACCCCGTCTGTCTTGCATGGAGACGAAAATGGACAGTAGCCGCATGTTCCTCTAACCAGCAGGCTCTATGCGTCAGATCGTGCGCATTTTTTTTCGAACCAGGTAACGATAACGCCGCACCGTTTATCGCACATGCGAGTTAATCTAATGCGGAGTAGTCGCTCCCTCGTCTAACCAGGAGCAGGCTCATTGTGTCGGTTAGTGGTCGTTGTGTGTGCTCACTGCTTTTTCCGAAATGGTGCCAGTGCGTGCATATCGATGTGACGCTTACGTCACGCCGTCACTCATAAGCGACCGAAGTCGAATGAGGAGTAGCCGCATGCTCGTCTATCCAGCAGTCTCGGTGCGTCACCTGTTGGTCGTTGTGTCTTCTCTCTACTGACATGTGCAAGTGGTTTGCGTACACGTGCCGGCATGTAGACAACGCGACGCAAACGTCATGCCGTCGTCCGCAAGCGAATTAGGTCAGGGGAGGAATAGCCGCTTCTTGATTATAGACCTGCTTGAAGAAGTGGAGTATTCCCTTCTTTCTGGGTTGTTGCGCGGGAGCGCAGAAGCGGACGTCACAGCGTCGACCATGCATTTCTGCGGGATCAAGTATCTTAACAACCCGGAGAGTACAGTGGCGGCGCCCAGGGGGCCTTCAGTTAAAAGGTCTATACCGGTAGGCTCGTTGCGCCACCTATTCCTAGTTATTCTTCCCCTCCTCCGAATGGTGCATGTGGTGTGCACAAGCGGGACGGTTTGTAGACGACGCGACGAAAACGTTACGCGATCTCTCGTACACGTGTGTGACGTCGAAGGAGGAGTAGCCGCAGGTGGGTCTGTACCGGCAGTCCCATTGCGTCCCCTGGTGGTTATCTGTCCTTTCTCTCCCTCTCTCTCCCTCTCCGAAATTGTATAGGGGTAAGCGTATGTGGGCCGATTTGCAGACGGCGTGACGTTTGTGTTACGTTCTTTAAGTCTAAAAAGGCGTAGCCGCACGCTCGTCTATACCAGCGGGCTCGTTCCGCTACATGATTGTTGTGTAAAGACCTTCGAAGGGATTTTGCTGCTCTGTCTCAGCGCCTCGCTGTCGTCGTTGTCATCGTTACCATGTTCGATGCTGTCAGGCTTTGCGTCGTTTTCCGAGCGTTGGCAAGGGAAACGTGACTCCGAATTATGTATGCCAATGTACCAGCCGAAGTGTGTGATTAACCGGGGCATCGTTCTTTTTTCAGGCGCAGCTTTCGCTTGTCTCAAAGTTAATCAGTGGGATTGTGTTTGTGCGGTTGTATTGAGTTATGAGTAGTGTTTTTGCTGAAACAAACTTCACGAGCTTGTGGATTGCAGTGCGCTCTTTAAGATGTACGTGTAATTCTGTGTGAAAGTGCTTGTGATAGCTCCAAAGCAAGAAATGGCAAATTTGCAGATTTTGTTAGATATTTATGCCCCAATATTGCAGTTCAAATTTTGCGTTAGAAACATATATGTACAGTAACGTTAAGCGCCGGATTGGCCAAGAAGTGGTTTTCTTAATCAAGTGTGAAGAAGTACTACAAGAATGTACAGTTCTACGTGCATGTTAGCCACCGCCGACCAATGCTGGCTATTGTCTCACTATAGTCGGATACAAGCCTAAGAAGTTCGTAAAGGCCCCTCACAGGTGACCGAAGCGCAGCAACCGATCGCCTTCGCGACTTAACGAATAGCTCCGCGCGCGCACTCGGCTATGTTCTCCGAATGTGGGGTCATTGGCCGTCGGACACATGACGTCAGTCCGGAGTGCGCGCTCATTGGTTCAGGCGGGTTGTAATTCGCTTCTGAACAGGAAATTCCACGAACTTCCAAAATTGTATCCGACTGTAGATGTTGCCCTCTTTTATGGGGTAGATCACGTGTTATCTGTATTCAATATTCGGTCCCTGGTCAACAAGCGACAGCTGCGTTCGAAACGAGTCCCCTGCCGTCGATCATGTTTTTTTTTTTTCCGAAGACTGTGAATGTGATTACCCGAAAGTCGGTGTGCTGGTTGTTCATGTACGCAACTCTACGTGTGTGTACGTGTTGACATGCATTTTTTCCCCGTCATCCAGATAACCGCCGCTCACTAAAATCGTGTCGTCTGGAAAGTCATTTACGCGACGAACTGCCTGTCCGTGTTCTAGCTCCACAATGATCCTTGTGTAAAAGTCCAGGACTGGGCAGCGAACTGCGCCATGCACAATTTTATCTATAGCTGAAACAAAAAGAAATGGCTTTATAACGACATTCCTTCTCTCTGCCTTCTATCGATTTGTAGAGAGTGTTGAAATATCAAGAACAGTATTTAGCGTCAGGCTGCAAATGCATCCATGGTGTTTGCTAAATACATGTGTTTCGCCCACATGCCCTCTCTGTAGTGTGTACTTCTCTGTAATCGCTTTACCAGTAATCACATGAACCGTTCTTAATAGTTTGAACCTATATTATCCACAGTTGGGCGCAGTTCATGCTCTGTGTGCCGTTGCGTAAAAGAAAAAGAAACTTGACTGAAACAGTATGACGTAGGTAGCGAACATTAGAGGATAAATTGCCGATCGCGTGACGTCACAATTGTCTAGCGTTGATGCATTTGATAGGTCGCCACTGCCTTTTTTAGTTAACAGTGATTCTTAGGTGACAGCATCATGGTGATTCTTGAGATAGTTACACTTATCGAAAACTGCCCAATATTTAGACATCAGAGATGTGGCAGGCGGGATTCGAGGCTAGGCGAGTTTCGCAAAGTGAGTTTTCCCCCGAAATGACGCATCGGAGCTGTGTTCCTGAAGTTTACGAACTCCTTCCTCGCGGCTTTATCAGTCGGTAACTGATGCGGGTCTGAAGGTTACTCTGCTCTAGAACTCTCTCATTATAGTTTCCTCTCAGTACACTGCTGGAGCGATTATACACGGGACACAGTTTGTACAAGACCCTTCCGTAAGTTAACGCTCAAATGCACAAGCTGCACTGAACTCGTACTACTGCTTCGGTGGTGTGCTATGGACGACAGTACATCAGAGAGTTTTAATCAACCACGGATTCGCAATCGTAGCAAAACCATGTCTTACCGTTAGGTGGGAAAAGTATACAATTGGAATCGATACGTTAATTCCCTTCCATGAATTCTGGTTTTGTTTTTATGGGCAGCCCACTGAAACTCCTTATAATTCGAGCTTATTTTATGGAGAAGTAGGAATTTCTTAATGCGGCAAAGTAGCCGATAATTCACTCACAGTCCCGTCCACTTCCTAAATCCTTGTATGCGTAAAGTTTTCACAGGTGACTGACTAAATCTCATCAAAAGTCTAGTGTCTTTTTTTTATTAAGAACTAGCAGTTCCATTCTGCCGCGACTCATGTTTCATTGGTTCATTGGCCGCATTCATTTATCGCATTGCAGTAACGTAGCGTTTTCATGTACGGTGCACTAAATCTCCCCAAAATGTGAGTTTTTTTTTAACAAGAACTAGAAATTACATCTCGCCGAGAGTCATGTTTTTTTTTTTCATTCGCAGGCCGTGTGCAGTCTTTAATTGTAATATGATGCTTTGATATGTGGTAAAACGAAACTTCCTACCACTCCATCGTACGTTGAAATGTTGCGTATACGGTAAAATGTTGGAGACTTCGATGCAATGTTCGACGGAAGTCTCGGCAGTGCGCTACGCACGTGCCCTCGAAACATGTTATTACGAACTGCGCTCACACCATAACCAGACCCCCAACTTCTTCTATACGAGCCAGTGTTCCCAAGTCGAGGCAGCTCGCCGAGCTGTGCAGATGCTGCGATTGTTTTACGCTTTAGAAAACGCACTCTTTCAGCTGTCACTTTGGAGGTCGCCTACCTGCCGCGTGAACACATGTTCCACGCGCAAGGACTTACAGAATGCGACTACCACTGAGCGGCACGTGCACTGCTAAAGCATTGTAAACGGCGGCGCAGATGTTTCGCTGGTTTTTCTTCTTTCTTGAATTTTCTCTACTTTGCTTTCTTCTTTCTTATTTAGAACCGTTACAAAGGACGATGGCTTGTCCTAGGTGTACTGATATTTCGCTACCCACCGCACTCGTTTAGCACGTAAGGTGTCACATTGCTTTGAAGCTTCGTAGAATTAATTATTCGTTTCTTGGCGTTCCCTCAAGAGCAGTTGTTTTTCTTTTGTTTAGCAGTAAAGTTAATTGCACGATTCCACTCTCTTGATTCACTGTGTGTACTAAGTTTTTTTTTTTCTGCCATCTCTCTCAATATTTTATTTGAAGCAGGGCTTTCGAGGATTTGTGCAAGAAAAAAAATTTACGTGCCGCCAAAAGATTCCTTAATTTGTAGCTTTCATCCTGCAGTATTTTTAGGCGTCCATCAATGCCCCGTGACGATAGTTTTCTTTTTTCTAGTTGTTTTCGCCAAGTATTTGGGGACGTTGATCTCGCTAGCTCCGGCGTTTTACGACGGTTTTCGCGTGGCCATTTTACGTTGCTACAGGAAGACACTTCCTTCGTCTTTTCTGTTACTCGCCGTTTCATACTTCCGGGAGGAGCTGAGTGATGTTCTTTTCCGGTGGCCCGCATTATTAAAGTTCGTGGAGTACACTGACATGAAGGTGTGCTCTCTTGCGAGAGAAAACTTTAAATGCTGTTTTATGGATAAAAATTTTGTCATTAGTGCCTTATTTCGACAAATGGCGCTCACTAGTAAAATAAAAAGTGAAAATAAAGATGTATCGCACTTTAGACCACGACTCCTCTCAGAAAAATCAAACACACTGCTTTAAGCACCCTCTTCCAATCATCTCCCTGTTTCTTTCGTTGTTTCTATCTATCTATCTATCTATCTATCTATCTATCTATCTATCTATCTATCTATCTATCTATCTATCTATCTATCTGTCTGTCTATCTATTTATCTATCTATCTATCTATCTATCTATCTATCCATCTATCTATCCTTCACTACAGCGTTTCAACGCCAATGTTTTGTTTTTGTTGGTTTGTTTCTGGGGAGGAGTGGGCTGGGGGCATTAGATCAGTTTGTTTACGAGCGCTTTTTATAGAAGCACCTCTCACAAAGTTTGGCTGATAAGATCCGAGCCGACTCGAGACTGAAGGTTTTTCCCTAGTACATTTAGCCCGTTTAGTTTGCATTCCCTGCAGTTCCTTTAAAAATACTAATTATACGCTTTCTGGCACTCAGCGCAAACCGTCGTAAAGATGACCAACTCTAAGTTGCAATGCCTCGTTTGTCACATCACATGAATCCATATGCTTCGTTTGTCTTCGGTCAATTTTTTTCCGGATTTTCCTCACTGCAAAGTTTGCCTTCGTTTTGCTTATTCAGTTAGGCGACCGCTCTTCTCTACATCCATATTCAATAAACGCTGTAAACTAGTTTACACCCTTAAAGGTGTACTTTGCTCTGTCTATAACACCCTACGATAAGAGTGTTTTACAAAGCAAAACCAAAACACCCATCTTTTTGGTTGGTCAAGACACCCTTAATATAAGGAATTAGAGACACGACATTTTACGCCCTTAAGGGTGCAAACTGGTTCACAGTGTACCTGCACCGTAAAAGCACCCAATGAAGCGTTGCCCCATCCGCTACGCAGCAATAAATGCGTCGGCTATTTCCCGAGAATATTCGGTAAAACACGAAGAACCACGAAAGACCGTGAACATACTTGACATGACCTTCTCACCAAAAACGTTCTTTTCTTCTGCAAGAATGCATGCTCAATTTCATTGGGCAACAGCAAAACAATGCCTACGTGTAAGCCATAGTCTATCTTTTTACCTGCGTTGTTCTCGGTAGTACATATGCGGCAAATGTGGAGGACTATTGTGAGCTCCCCCGACAGACATTGTAGTTCACGAGTTTTCGTTCGAACACCACAACCTTTAAACGCGAGAAAAAAAAACAAAAGGCAGAAGTGCTGCGCAGGCGCTGTCGTGTAAGAATCATGCGCAAGTCGTGCACTGCCTGTTTGCAGAGTTAATTTGGTTTCGAAGGGGGAAAAGAGCTTATCACCAAAATTTTTGCAGGTTTAATTATGAAACTTGATATGGAAATTCGTCTTTGTTACGTACAACACTAGGAGGTGGGGTAAATAATTTTGATGCTTACGTTTACCGAAGAACAAAAGTAGATTCGACTCGCCCTGGTGCATGTTGATTGCAACCAGAAATATTTCACTTGGTGTTTTCTTTAGAGACATTTATTATTGATGAAATGTATAAAGTTTGTAGACACACCTTGTCTAAAGTGAAGTCTTGGGGACATCTACATAAAAACAACTTGTACAGTATTGACACACATAAAAACAACTTGTACACTTCATTGTCGGAAACTGCCTCTGGGCTTGAAACGAGGAACATGTGTAGAAGACTGTGAACAACAGTAGAACGTAGGAAGCGAACATGTTATTGCAATGATCCGTCACACATTGCACGGTTTTTACGAACACGGAATACTGGGTTCGGAAGAAAGTGTTATCGTTCGTGGAAGGAGGAGGAAAGTTTAAGCGGAAGGACAGGGAGGTTAGCCAGTTCTCAGACCGGCTGGCTACCCTGTGCTGGGAAAAGGGTTGGGGGAATAAAAGATAATAAAAAGAAATGTTGCAAAAAGAGAAAGAGAGAAATTAAAAAAAAAACATTTTTTTATTGTTGGTGAAAAGTTTACGAAACGACTACAAGATGGGTCCCAACTTATCTCGTCTTCATGGGAGTTGTAGCTCGGTAAAACACTGTTATGAAGTTGACTTTCTTGTGTCTACATTACGCATCGGCACACATTGCAAAGCATACCTGCTCCTTCCCTCCTGGAAAAAAAAAACATGGCCGACATTGTCATGACGCATCGCCATGTCCTCCGGCTTGCAAACATCTTGTATACGTTGTAACAGCTGGTTTGTCCTAATACGGTTTGCTGAGGCGTTTCTCTTTACGACATTGAACACACTTTACGGTGCATTCCGTCTGATGGCGCCTCGTTCGCTGCCCAGTCTCTAGACGGTGTTCTTATCTTTATAGATTACTTGAGAAATATCGTCTTGAGCTTTTCGCATAACAGATAACGGCTGCTGTGTTCGTGTTCTAGACTATGGTTTGGCCTTACGCGAGAGATATTTGAGATACGAGCTGTCGCTTTCTGGCTAGGTTAGAACTTTTGTTTTTACGTGCGAGTGGTTTCAACTCTATAGGTTCAGTGTGTGTATGCATGAGGTTTCGTATTGTTGATGATGTTGTTGTTGATGCTGCTGCCGATGCTATTTGTTTGTTTACATTGTGTGTTTGCTTATTTACTTGTTTTTCGTTTGTTTTTATAAAACATATGCATTTTTATTACGCGTTCACTTGAAGAAAGAAAATGAACACATGTCACCACCCTTTCCTCCCCGGCTTCTTCCATGATCCTTCGAAACCCCCGACTTTTCTTTTTTTTTTTTCTTTTAATCCACACTTCACACACAAAAACAGGAGTACATAAAACGAACGAAAAAAAATATTAAAGAAAAACGCGAAAAAAAAACACAAAACACTTGAAGCGACTAGAAACACACAAGACAACATTTGTTGATATGACGCATCTGCAGAGAGTAATATATATATTTTCTATGGGTCTTGTCCCATTTGTTGACATATATTTCTATAGTGGTAAGACGGGCGTTCGTTCCACAGTCGTACCGGTATAGTGTATTATATGTGTATATATATAATATTATATATATACATATGTCTATACATGGATATATATATATACAACTACCTATATACAGAATGCCGCATATGGACATGCAGAAGAAAAAAAAAGACGTGTTGTTCCAGTTTCTTGAAAAATATTTGCTGTTGTCAAATAAAAATGTTTCGAAGCTCACGAAGTCTTGTCTCTGTAGGATTGGAAGTGCTCTCTTAAAAGATAAGTTTACGGGTGCTCCCCAGTAACACTTTCGCGGTACAGGGCGAGGCACCTTTCACACGAAAATCTTACAGAAACGAAACAAGGGGAATGTTTAAGTGGTCGTTTGTTTTTGTTTAGTACTAGAATAATTTGAACAGACGAAAAGGGGTAGGAAAGTATAGAAGATTCCATTTATAGTACTTATGCTGTATGTGAAGGTAGGAAAGTGGATTAAAAAATAACTTTTCACTAGCAGGGCCCAGCCTGCAACCTATGAATAACGCGCCCGATGCTCAACAAACTGAGCTAAAACGGTGTTCATACATTCACTTCACGTGGTTTATGTATATACTGTAAGACGGCGTCCAAGGCCCTCAAGACTCTTCTTTATTGTCTCAAGTATGTGCCCCACAACTTAAACTGGAGTGGTGATGATGAGTATGTACAGATGAAAATATGGGACGCATAAATAATGCTCACACTTACTTTCTCCGCGCACTTGAGCGGCCGGTCCGGCCTAGACTTACCCCCGTATTCACAAACGCTCCACGACTCGACTTTCACCCTTCACTTGACGGAGTTGAGCACTGCGCCGCTGCTCGACTGAAAATGGCGCTGCGCTACTTAAGAATAGCAGCAAAATATCACTGACATGCAGTGACTTGCCCTGCCTAGAGATGACGTCCCCATCGGCTTGCCCAAGTGAAGGTAAAGCGTTGAGTGAAGGGGCGTTCTAGAATACGGGGGTTATGCGGAGAATGTACGGTGAACAAAGGGCTTGAGACGTGAAACGGGAACTATCTCGGAGGCACGGTATCGACGGTCCGAGGAACTCTCGACTGAAGTGACAAGGTATTTGACAGGAGATGTTCGCTCACAAACAACGTAAGGTCCGAGAAAGCGTGACTGAAACTTTTCACACAATCCGGGTGTACGAACAGGCGTCGAGAGTAGTACTTCATCTCCAGGACGGAAGGTGACGTCTCGATGAAGGCCGTCGTAGCGTTGCTTCCGGTCTTGTTGACTGGCATCCCTTTTGAGTCGAGCACGTTGTAGTGTGTCAGCGAGCCTAGAGGCGAAATGTTCTCGTGTAGTTGTCGAGGTTTTCGAAGTTACATTGAATAAAGAGGCATCGATAGTGAATGTTGGTGCACGACCGTACACGAGGAAGAAAGTTGAATATCCGGTGGTTCGTTGAACAACGGTGTTGTGTGCAAACGTTACGAACGGCAAAATTTTGTCCCAGTTATCCTGGTTCGGTCCGATGTACAGTGTCAATTTTTATGAAAGGGAACATGGGAGTGCGTGGCCTACGCGCTCCGCCGGCTGCTGGCAGCGTGTTCAAGCGGGAGCGATAGCAACCACATTCTCTTCTCGTGCCATCTCACGGCTAGCAAAACAAGATGTCAGTGCTGATGTGGAACCGCTGGCAAGATTTCAACCCCCTCCCCTTCAAGGCGATTACCGGCTCTCGTGTAGTCACCTTCAATGGGGAGGGGGTCGCAATCTTGTCGCTGGTTGCATATCAGCAACGAATGGTTGTTTTGCTCACCACGATATCACGCGAGAAGAGACTGCTCTCGCTTCCACTTAAACACGCTGCCAGCAGCCGGCGGAGCGCGTAAGCCACGCGCTCCCGTGTTCCCTTTCATAAAAATTGACACTGTACATGAATATCACGTCGATTTAGAGTCCGGTGGAATCGCTCTGCCAGGTCATTTGTTTGCGGGTGGTAAGCTAATGTCGTCTTATTAACTGTGCCAAAACTTTTTTTGAAGTTCGTCAAGAAATGTGTACAGCAAGGCCTTGCCTCGGTGACTAAACACCACGCGAGGTGCACCATGACGCAACACAATGGCTTCTAAAAAGAAGGCGGCAATGTCTGGGGCAGAGCTAGTGCGAAGAGGAACGGTCTCCGCGTATCGTGTGAGGTGGTCGACGGCTGTGACGATCCAGCCGTGGCCTGCTGGCATTACGGGAAGTGGTCCAACGAGGTGTTGTTGTCGGAACGAGGTTCCGACAACAACAAAAGGCGTATCGGGACATGGAATGGGTTGTAATAGGCCAGCAGGAGCTGAAGTTGGTCGTTTCCGGCGTTGACAAATTGCGCAAGAAGTGACATAATTAGCGACAAAGGTAGAAAGACCAGGCCAGAAGAAAAGGCTCCCAACGCGGTTGTAGGTCTTCTGAAATCCTAAGTGTCCAGGTGATGGATGGTCATGCAATGCTTCGAGAACTTGTTTTCGCAGCGAACGGGGAAGTACTGGTGCCCACCGATGCCCATCCGCATGGTAGGTATAGCGCTCCAGGACATTGCTCTCTAGCTTGAACTGCCCTAGCTGACGATGTAGTTTGGCATTAGGTGGAGAAGGCGAGCCATTCAAGTATTCAATGATGCGGTTACAGTAAGAGTCGTCACGTTGGCACGTGGCAAACTGAGCGCTGCTGTTTAAAGATAGCGACCTAGCAACTGCCAGGGGTG
This sequence comes from Rhipicephalus microplus, assembly GCF_043290135.1. NCBI lineage: Eukaryota > Metazoa > Arthropoda > Arachnida > Ixodida > Ixodidae > Rhipicephalus > Rhipicephalus microplus. The sequence continues at coordinate 48,792,701 of NC_134706.1, forward strand.
ATAACGTGAGGGAAGAGGAAGCCGCTTGATCACGTGAGCGGCATTCAGGATGCATGGTTGGAGATGAAAGTGGCAGAGGGTAGTGACACATAGCGTCGGCATCCTGATGCTGTTTCCCAGACCTGTACACAACGTCAAAAGGGTACTCTTGCAAACGAAGTATCCAGCGACCGAGGCGCCCAGACAATTTCTTCAGCGAGGACAACCAGCATAGAGCATAGTGGTCGGTAATCACAGTGAGGTGGCGTCCATACAGATAAGGTCGAAATTTCTGGATGGACCAAATGACAGCGAGACAATCCTGTTCTGTTATCGAGTAGTTATTCTCCGCAGGTGTTAGTGCGCGGCTGGCATACGCAACTACTCGATCACGTGAAGTGGCATCACGCTGCAGGAGGACAGCACCAATTTCATGGCTGCTGGCATCTGTGTGCAGAAAAGTGGGTGCACTCTCGTCTAAATGACGGAGGACAGGGTCTGATTTCAAAACACCTTTAAGGGCTTGGAAAACACACCCGAACACGTCAGTCCAAGTAAACGCTGTTCCTGCCTTCAGAACCTCGTGTAACGGCCCCGCGATGGCAGCAAAGTTACTGTTGAAGCAGCGGAAGTGAGATGCCAGGCCCAAGGAACTTCGCAATTGTGTTTGATTGCCTGGACGAGAAAAACTAATTATGGTAGCAACCTTGTTGGCGTTGGATCGAACGCCATCTTTGCTGACAAGGTGACCCAATACTTTGATGCGTGTGCTGGCGAAGTGACACCTCTTTGTATTGAGCTGAAGGCCAGCGTTAGAACTTGTCCAAAAACGCACGTTAGAACTTCGTCCAAACGCTTAAGGTCCTGAGGAAAAGTAGAAGAATAAATTATGATGTTGTCTAAATAACATAAGCAGGTTTTCCACTTGAGACCACGTAAGACAGTATCTATCATGCGCTCGAATGTTGCTGGAGCGAGGAGTCCAGTCCAGTGAGCAAGCAGTCCAGTCCTTCAACGTGTCGTCGTGATCATCTGAACCATCAGGATTACATTCATCATCCCAATAGTAACTGTGCCTTTATGTCTTAATTACGCAACTATTCGTTCTCTTCCGGTGCCGGAAGCGTCCAGTCGCCGTTGGCCCTCATGTTAGCCTCGTTTCAGAGCACAGCTTTGGAAAACCTGTTCTTGCGATGGTGTAAACGAGTATGAAATAGAGTTGACGAGGCATCCGACGACATTAACCTTCAACGTCGCTTTCTTCCTCCATCCCGGGCTCTGGCCCCAGCGGTGAGAGTTCATGCGCATGCAGGGCTGGCACGTGTGCTGTTGCCTTCCCTTGTAACGAGGTCAAACAACCATGAACAAAAAGTTTATTGCAAGAAACAAAAACAACTAGGGAGGTATGCAGCAACCACCTCACAAGAGGACGGCATCCTCAATTACAAGGTGGTGATTCCTACTAGTACGGGACCCCAAGGGCGTCGGCTGCTGCCTGGACTCGTCGAAGCAAGGCCTTCTGGGCCTCAAGGTTAGAACAACCAAGCAGGCTATTCCTGAATTGCAAACGTATTTCTGAATTTTAGCTGTTGCAATAATTTTTATTTTGCCAAAAATTGACGAATGATTGGGTAAACTTGTTATTGCTGAGAGTATTGATTGATTGATATGTGGGGTTTAACGTCCCAAAACCACCATATGATTATGAGAGACGCCGTATAGTGGAGGACTCCGGAAATTTCGACCACCTGGGGTTTTTAACGTGCACCCAAATCTGAGTACACGGGCCTACAACATTTCCGCCTCCATCGGAAACGCAGCCGCCGTAGCCGGAATTCGATCCCGTGACCTGCGGGTGTTCGATATATTCGGCTTCGACTGTATTCGCATTGCCACAAGAATTTCGTTTGTACCATTTTTGTCTGTGCCTCACTTTCTTAACACTACATTTTGCATCATACCGTACCCGAATTTTTGGTGGCCCGAGCATTGTACATTGAGTTCTCACTTGTATATGTTGATCTTTAGTCTCGAAATTAAGCAGTTCTCCGAAAAAAAAAAGAAGAAGAAGACAAGTTAATACGGAAGGGTAGCGGGACAAACACAGTTTCACTCTACCCTTCCATGTGAAGGTGTCCTTTTCTGGCGCCCCCTTCTAGTTTCAAGTATGTCAAATACATTAGGCCAAGAAAGGAGAGTCTGTTCACAGTCCTTCATTGTTCGGTCGTGTTTGTGTATGCCACTGCCAAATGTCAAGCCATATCTGGTCGCTGTTGAAGTAAAAAAAATAACTGGTAATTTCTGAAAGAAAATGTAGGCATTTAGGTACTAAGTTTTAATTTTTTCAAGTCTTAATAGGTTCACGAACTTCCTTGTAGATATGCGCAAAAACAAGTGGACGTCGCCTCTTGCAAAATTGGTTAAAAATTTGTTTGTTGCACTCAGCTTAGCTTTGGAGGCGGAAACGTTGTAGGCACGTGTGCTCAGATTTGGGTGCACGTTAAAGAACCCCAGGTGGTCGAAATTTCCGGAGCCCTCCACTACGGCGTCTCTCATAACCATATGATGGTTTTGGGACGTTGAACCCCACATATCAATCAATCAATCACTCATCTTAGTTTTAGCTAAGCTTTTACCAGTACCGGCTTACAAATGTTTACTGTCTCCAACACAGAAATTTTTATACAACAGCAGAATAAGTGACGGGTTTCAAAAAAACCGAGGGACACACACTGGGGAAACAAGAGGGTCCCGGGAACGCCTCGCGTGGCTCGTTAAATCACGGGAGCTGGTAAAGGTCAACGCGGGGGTGTTCTGCGTGTGTGCCGCGCGCATCGTTATTATTAAAGCCGGGCAAAAAGGCGACACGTCAAGCTCCGCGGGCTCAATCCTTCGCCTCGTTTTCTTTTCTTTTTTTTCCTGCGGCGAGCTCATAACACTGTCATCACACAACACGCGCGTACTTCAGCACCACGGTGGAAGAATACCATGGTCAGTACCAAGTTCTGCCTCTTGCGCCGGCGCACTGCTGCTTTAAATCAGCGCACGCTACCCCCATTTTCCATCGCTACCCCTCACCCTTTGTTCTAGCTCAGTTAGCCCTCTAACGATTTGCGCTGGCTGAATGTGAGTGCTCCATTCACGCTTTTGGCGAGCTTTGTGCGCGTATACCCGTGATGTTTGCCTCTTCGTGGTATTGCAGTAGAAACTATACTGCACCCACTTTGCTTGAGGGTGCTGTAATCGAAAAATCTATCTATCTATCTATCTATCTATCTATCTATCTATCTATCTATCTATCTATCTATCTATCTATCTATCTGTCTGTCTGTCTGTCTGTCTGTCTGTCTGTCTGTCTGTCCGTCCGTCCGTCCATCCGTCCGTCCGTTCGTCCGTCCGTTCGTCCGTCCGTCCGTCTGTCTGTCTGTCTTTCTGTCTGTCTTTCTGTCCGTCTGTCCGTCTGTCTGTCCATCCGTCCGTCCGTTCGTCCGTCCGTTCGTCCGTCCGTCCGTCCGTCTGTCTGTCTGTCTGTCTGTCTGTCTGTTGAAGCAAAGAAAGGGAAATTTAAGCGATCGTTGCCAGACATAATATTACTGATAACTAAGGGACAATGTTGCCAAGGAAAGTATCGGGGATGTTATTCGCATAACAATTCGAATGTAAGTTTAGAGTGGACGGAAACGTAACTTGCCCGCCATGGTGGATCAGTGGCTAAGGTACTCGGCTGCTGACCCGCAGGTCGTGGGATCGAGTCCCAGCTGCGGCGGCTGCATTTCCGATGCAGGCGAAAATGCTGTAAGACCGCGTGCTCAGATTTGGGTGCACGTTAAAGAACCCAAGGTGGCCGAAATTTCCGGAGCGCTCCAGTACGGCGGCTCTCGTAATCATACGATGGTTTTGGGATGTTAAACCTCACATATCGATCATAGTAATCATGAAGGCATCTCTCACAATGATATCGCGCTTTTGGGACGTAGAACCCCTGATAATAATATATTAATAGATAACTTGCCTCTGGCAGGAACCAAACCTGCGATTTTCAAATAACGTGTCCGATGCTTTATCACGTTATTTCAAGGTCACATGTTCGGTTCCTGCCAGCGGCAAGTTATCATTATACTAACATCATCCGCTATGTGCTTTTTCTGGCATCGTTATCTCCAAGTTTTCAATAATGTTGTATGTATCTTTCATCCGATATACCGTGCGCTCGCGCGAGAAGGCTCGCCGCGTGTCAAGCGTCACTGTCCCGGCGCTTCTGTTATCACCTTTTTGATGTGTTCAAAACACGCTGGCACTGTAGATGGCGCTTGTATTCTTTGCTGTATTATCATCGCGGGCAGTTCGTCCAGCACTGTTTAGGTGACCGCGTTCAGTCGCCCGCTGAGCTGTTCTTCCGTCAGACACGACATAGACTGGCGACGAAGACGGCATGTTGCCGGCATTGAACGAGCTTCGGCCTGGTATAGCAATCGTGACCCGCTGGCGGATTACGCAGCCGCGAAGAAGCCTCTGGGGACGACGTGGCCAAGCTGAAGTGGACCAGAAGTGTTCAGGTGGGGCAAGTGGCACCATTTGGGAATTCGACAAGCGATTGAGCAAGCCACGAGAAGGGCATGCAGACTTGTACCTTCGGGCCGACTATGTCCCCGATGAACTGAAGGTAAACGCGTTCATCATCATATAAGGTCCGCAGTAGCGATGCAGAAATATCGCTGGTGCTGTCGATGCTATGAATAGTTAAACCACTACCGAACCATAGATGGCAAAACACCATTTATAGTGCTATTGATAATAAGTTTGATAGTAATTTAGTATAAACGCTCGAGCTTATTGCAACGTAAACTTGGTTGTCCAAGTGTGTGGAGCAGGAGGAGCAGGATGAAGGAAATAGAAGTTGACATGCTTGAGCTCCTTCAGCCTAATTATTGACTGACACGTGTCAATTAAGTTTAATTACTCAAGTGTACAGTAAACGCGTTGGTTACAATTCAGGGTATTGTGTGGCCTCAAATTGACATATAATTCAGACATTTCAAAATAAAGATTATCAAGAGCTAGGTTTCTTAATTGTAAGGTGCATGTGCACGGTTACTCTTGAGTGTTAATTTATTGGTGAACGTCTTCTGGAATTTTAGCCGTTGCAATCAATTTTACTTTGCCAGAAATTCACTAATAATTAGGTAAACTTGTTATTCCTTAGAGTAGGTTATCGCAAATGCTTTTTGGCAATATCACTGGACGCCAACGGCACAGATATTTGCAGCACTATTGACGGTAATTTTGGCAGCGATACTACCGATGGTGCTATCATCCGCACTATCAATAATACTATCGATATTTTGTGGATAATTGTAATAATGGTAGCTTTTATACCATCGACAAACTAACAAAAAGAACTGGCGATGCAATCAATAATTCATTTGCCTATAGTTCTCCTCCCTTCTCAAGTCGACTATGAGCTGCTCCGGAAAAGCCATTTTCATATTTTTGTGCGAGCTGCTTCGAAAACAATTGGCCCCTGTAAGGTCTGTCATGTAGGAGAACAAGCAGTGTTTTACACTGCTCTCGTCTTTTCGTTTTCATGTTCCCCGTCTTCATGTCATCATCATCCAAGCATTGAACCACGAATAACATGTTCAGAGCTTTAACGTCGAGCTCAGAAGAAACCCGATACCATGCCACATCACGTGGCAGAGTTGCCGGTGCTGGCTCAAACGTGCAATTTTGGGGCGTTTCTCAACGGCTTACTGAAATACAGATTTGTTTGCGGTGCACCGAAAGTCGACATTCAAAGACGCTTGTTTCCGGAGGACAAGCTCCTCATCTTTCCACGAGCTCCTTACCGTGCTACAGCCTTGAAAGCTGCGCTCGTTAACGCTAAAGCTATTCACTCGAAGCCCTGTAGCGAAATCGAGGTCGATCAGTTCAACAAAGAAACTACTAAATGCTTTCTTTTTAATACGAACCACAAGGTCAATGCATGTCGGAATGATAACGTAGGTAATAAGTTTTATTAGGATCCAACGAGGAATTGCTGGCCCGGGCAACCTGCTTTTTTAAGGGCAATGCACCTTAAAACAGCACAATGTTCCTTAGTCCATAAACCACTTTCGGGTTTTTACAGCGGACGTGAAAACCGAAACAACGGGGAACACTAAAAATGCTATCATAAGGAAATGGATATAAGTTCTTTGTAATAGTGACTGTGCTTCCTAACAAGATGGATCCTTACCAACTGGCCCGATATGTTTATTGTGCTATCATAAGCCTGGCAACCATAATAGACAGCATAGAAGGCCGCAACACCGGACAAGCACTCATGTTTTACCACCTATCAATCAATGCATATAACTGAACAAAAAGTTAACGAGAACAAAATAAAAGTATGTCAACCACAAAAAAAACAGAAGGTTACGAATCATGATCCAATAAACACTGCTTCGCCCCATCATCAGAATTCGCTTCGTAGATATGCGTGTTTTTGTTTTTTTTGTAACTAAACGTTCCTCAGTTTACGCATTGTTTGTGGTTGCTTTTCTCGGGACGGCGCAGCGCTCTCCCATATTTGAGTACGAAGTACTCGAAATCGTTAAACATTTTTTTCTAAACACAACTAAACGGTGCAATCAAAGGCGGTGTAGAAGAAAGCAGCATAATCAAAAGGGAACAGCTACGCACGCCCAAGTGTTGCAGCCGTCAGAAACACCTTTACAAAGTGTGGTAACCAAAGCGGTAAATACAGAGCCCATTGTGTTTAACGTGATTGTCAAAAGGGTTCCTTTGCAAATGGAGCTTCACGCGGGACACAGCGTCTCAGTAATATCACTGTGTTGGTTCTGTTCAATTTTTTTTTCGGCAGTATTGCTATGGAGAACTAACTTCACGCTCAGAGCCTTTGCTGGGGAAACTGTGAAACAATGTGGTGTATCTTATATTGCCATAGCAAGGAAATGAAACTCTCGGCGGGTTTTCACCGTCGCCGCTGGCTTCATGTCCAAGATATGTATGTTTATGTAAATATTTGTAAACAAAGACACAAAACAACCAAGTCATACAGAAGGTATATCTCTCTGTCTGTGTATGGAGTGCATGAATGAATGGAGGAGTTCGTTCTTTGTGCTGCACAGAACTACAGAAACTAAGAGACGATTAAACGGAGAAAAGCATAAGGAACACTATTTATGGTTCGTTAAGTATATGGTGTAATAATTCTCATTTAAATATAAAAGGAATTGAAGTGGACGTAGGTCTGTCGGCTTCATTAGCTACGTATAACTTTAGGTGTCTGTCTGTGTGTGGACTGAGTGGAAGACCCTTGTGCGCGTGCTTGCGTGTGTGTCTGTGCTTATCTTTCTATCACTTGTTTACACTTTCCGGCACACCCCTGCAATTGCGAATAACACTCACCGCAACTAATGAAACCGGCCGCGAGATAAGGTTCGTTTATCTTTCTCTTTGCGCTCCGCTACGGCAGCCAATTATACAAGTGTGCGCGTGTCCGTCCGCGCTTTTATTCGCTCCACATTGCGGCCTACGTTTTCAATCTTGATCTGTGTTTCTTTAGTTGACGACGCCCGTATCTCGCACTCGGTTTAATCACCTACCGACCATCGCGTTTTCTGTAAACAACCCACGCGCACCCAGTCTTTACCGCGTTCATCTTTGCTCTCACTTTTTTTAGCTTGCACTTTTTTGCTTGTTTGTGCCACTCCGTTACCACGCAACGCACGCGTCGCCCACACGGTTTATTGCGCCCCGAAATTAACCTTTCGAGACGAAGAGCGCACTTAGTAGGACACGTGCTATGGCTGTGCGCGGATATCATTGCCGAGCGCGTGTGGGTGGTTGAACAGAAATTAAAGTTGCCATTTCAGTGGTTGTAGAAACTCGGAAATACGGTTACGCGAGAAACTGACTGCGGGAGAAGTTGGTGGTGGCTAATTTTGATTCACCAACTGAAAAGCTAAAAGAAACAAAATTGGCCCTGTATCTGCATGATAATCTGCAAATGTCGTCGAAAGACGATAGTCTTGCGTCGGAAGAGAGTGAACAAAACGTTTTTTTGACGTTCTGCGCAAGAAAATCGGTGAATAGTATTCTGGAGGCGCTGCGTTCAAGTGCCTCGAGCATCCAGCGGAGGCCCCCCCGCCGCGGTGGTCTAGTGGCTAAGGTACTCGGCTGCTGACTTGCAGGGCGCGGGTTCGAATCCCGGCTGCGGCGGCTACATTTCCGATGGAGGCGGAAATGTTGTAGGCCCGTGTGCTCAGATTTGGGTGCACGTTAGAGATCCCCAGGTGGTCTAAATTTCCGGAGCCCTCCACTACGGCGTCTCTCATAATCATACGGTGGTTTTGGGACGTTAAACCCCACATATCAATCAATCATCCAGCGGAGGCGAACGAGCACATCAAGTCACGTAACACGTGAGGCATGAGCGCTATCTGGCAGTTATCTTGGAAAACGAAGCAGCGCGCAGCGTGCGCGCCTGTCTCGGAGGCGATAATGTGTAGAACGCAAGGCGATAAGGGCTTTAGTCTTAGCAAAGCGTTGGAAACGCTTGCCTTTTCGTGCAAGCGTTGCATTACCAGCGTAGCGTGATAAGCGCTACGGTTCTTAGAATTACTTATGTTCCAAGAATTACTTATGTTTCAACACAGGCTTCAATCATTTTCGCCTCCATCGAAAATGCGGTCGCCGCGGCCGGGATCTGAGCCTGCGACCTACGGGTCAACACTGAAGCGCCATAACCGCTAGGCTACCGCGGAGTTGGGAATGAGTACTCAGAACCAATGTAGTATCCAGGGAAACGTAGTAGTCATTCGTTTACTTATTTGTAATTTTATTTATTTATTGTCTGAGCAAGTGTTGAGAGGTTGGACATTTGGCGGTGGTTCGTTTGTTTTAACGCAGAATGAACAGTATAGGTACAAAGCAATTGAGCGAATCAGTAAAGTCCAAAGTCAGTAGTACCATGCCACAGTATACAATGCCGTATTCCTGCACTCGCTGCATCAGCACCGCACGAACTAAAAGTATCCCACATATATTGTTCACGAGATTCACTGAGATGAAGGTCGTAGAATCTAAGTCTGGCCGCAACCACTGCATATAAAAAAGGCGAAAATTCCGGAGGCCCATGTGACTATAGATTTGCATTACACACACACACACACACACACACACACACACACACACACACACACACACACACACACACACACACACACACACACACACACACACACACACACACACACACACACACACACACACACACACACACACACACACACACACACACACACACACACACACACACACACACACACACACACACACACACACACACACACACACACACACACACACACACACACACACACACACACACACACACACCAGATAGTCGAAATTTCCATAGCCTCTTCATTACTTCAAAGCAACCAAATATATATATATGCTTCTTCGCGGCATGACGATTCCTGCCCTTTGTCTAACCATGTAGGGGGGTGCTGCTCGAAGAAAAAAAAACAGAGAAAAGTAGAAATCATGGTATTAGTCCCACTAGAATGACTAGAATAATACAACCGGATGACGAAGGAAATTTTCAATACCAGTGTGAGCACACATCTAGTTTATTTCAGTTGATAATTCGCGCTTGTGTTGTGTATCTCCTGCTTGGGCTATATTCACCTCGATCTTTTGAAGCACGGGCCATTTTAGAAGACAGCCTGTCGTATGCTGTCGTCGTCGCTTGGCGTTACGCAGGCGAAACCACATACAGCATAGCCAGCTGTAGCGCGAGCTGCTGCCTCTTCTCCTCCTTCCTCCTTCTCTTCTTCCTCCTCCTCTTCTTCCTCCACCTCTTCTTAACCCACTTCCTCGTCTTCCTCATCATCCTCCCCTGCTCCTCCTCTTCTTCTTCCTGTTCTTCTTCCTCTAGCTTTTTTATACTAGCTTTTTTTCTACTAGCTCTTTTCTACTTCTTCTTCAACTAGTTCTTTTTCTTTTTCTCGTTGGTGTGGCTGTTGGGCTTTGAAAATGACATTGACAATAAAATGACATGAACATGACAAACGGCATAGCAAACTTTAGCAAACTGAGCACACGCTCGCGGCAAAGAGAAGTTTGCTTTTTGTTTTTCTTTAAGCGCCTTGATGATGATATCAAGTGTGGAAAATACTACTACGGTTATGGAAACACGACAACACAAAACGCGTATAAAAAATGAAAAAGGGAGAAAACGAGAAATAGGAAAGAGAAACAAAAGAAAAAACGTTTGGAAGAGAACTAGAAATAAAGCAAAATACTGCAAAACTCAAACTGGACGAAATAACCAGATGGAAAGAGAGGAAGAAAGAAAGAGAAAACCGAAAAGAAACGAAGGATGCTGCCCATTCCCGCCCCTCTTTCAGTAGCCTGAAAGAAGGGCGATGAAACTGCTTCATCGCCCCTCAAACAAGCCAGCTTCATCGCTACGATGACGCCGGCTTATTCTAAAGACGATAGTCTTTCGTGGGGACCTTAGACGTAAAAAATTTTTGGTCTGTCTGCCTGCCAGTCTGTATTTCTGTCTGTACGTTTGTCTGCTTGTCCGCCCTCAACGATACCCTGAACGGCACCAAACGATACTCCAAACGGCCGACCCCATCCGCAGCGCCCACCAGTTATGCTCAAGGTTTAGCATTCATACTTGTGCGATCGTCAATTAAAAAGCAATTATGCCTTTTTTTCCTCCTTTGACTTTACTTGTATTTATAGTTATCCCGAATCATTTCTGTAGTTCTTCTGAGCCTGAAAGGTATTTTAATAATAATAAAAATAATAATAATAATAATAATAATAATAATATATGGGTTTTTACGCCCGAAAACTACGACATGGTTGCGAGAGACGCCGTAGTGGAGGGCTCCAGAAATTTTGACCATCTGGTGTTCATTAACTTGCACTGGCATCGCACAGTTCATGATACCGCTTAGCCTCCATCTAAATGTGACCGCCGTGACTGGCATCAAACCATCTACCTTCGGTTCAGCAGCCCAGCACCCTATGGCCACTGTTCCACCTAGGCGGAAAAATAAATAAATGAATAATGTCTCGGGTTTAACTTCTCGAAAGCACGCGATATTATTACGAAAGAGCCCGTAGCGGATGGTTCCCGAAATTCCGACTATATGGTACTTGTTAACATGGAGCCCCGCCGCGATGGTCTAGTGGCTAAGGTACTCGGCTGCTGACCCACAGGGCGCGGGTTTGAATCCCGGCTGCGGCGGCTGCATTTCCGATGGAGGCGGAAATGTTGTAGGCCCGTGTGCTCAGATTTGGGTGCACGTTAAAGAACCCCAGGTGGTCGAAATTTCCGGAGCCCTCCACTGCGGCGTCTCTCATAATCATATAGTGGTTTTGGGACGTTAAACCCCACATATCAATCAATCAAATCGTTAACGTGGATCGCACTGTACTGTACGTCGCACTGTACGTCACTGTACGTCACTTAAACGTCACTGTACGTCGCACTGTACGTCACTGTACGTCACTGTACGTCGCATTGTACGTCACTGTTCGTCACTGTACGTCACACTGTACACTGACCAATAGCATTTCACCAGCATCGCAATGCGGCTGTCGTGGTCGGGATTCGATCCCACTTCCTTGGGGTCAGCGGTCGAGCAACGTAAAATCTCGGCGAACTCGCTCATGAAACGACCGAATCGGACTCGCTCAGCCGTCAGTGTGAGTCAGTTCGGGTGAGTATTATTTTGGCGTGTTTGAGTCCGAGTGGGTCTGGTTGAACAATATTCTCGTAGGTGTGAGTCTGAGTAAGTTCGGTACAGAAAAAGTCCGACGAGTCTGAGACCTAGCAAGTGCTAAGTGCAAAATATATGCTAGGAGTGGGTCTTATTGAGTCTCAACAATTTTCGCCGACCTGCGGGGGCTATACAAACGTATTTTGCCCGATTTTTAGCATGAACTAAATAGCAAACTTATCCAGGGAAAGCACCACGACAACGAAAAGTATTCTTCGTAAAACAAATAACATCTGCTTTTCTATTAATACATCTGCGAATAGCTCAAAAGATCGTCGTCTCTAATTTAAACCCTTCGTTTATTATTCTGCATATTGATCTGAGATTTATTTATTAATTTACTGAGTACCTACATCACCACATAGGCTTACGTAGTGGGGGGGGGGGGGGGACAAAAAAAAACAATCCGTACAAATGAATTCGTAGCAAAATACATAAACGCACATAAAAACACTGTCGAATTTATCAGAACATAATAATAGATCACAAATACATTTTTATACACACAGAACATACGTAATGCAAGAAGAATTTCACAGCATAAAAAATAAATCATTATTTGTTATACTAACCAATTCGTCACTTAAGCGGTTCCACTCTCTTGTTTTTGGAAAGAATGGGTAGAAAAAAGTATTGGATCGGCATTCGAAAGTAGATATCTCTTTGCTATTGTCACAGCGAATAGATGTGTAGGGGGGTATAACAAGGTAGCTATGGTGATTGATTCCTGTGTTAAAGTAATATATCTGGTGCAACAGTTTAAACCGCAGTTCTGTCTATGTACACGTAGCAGATCTCACCCCAAAGTGGGCTTCATTTGTGAAACGCTGGCGTATAGGGCTATAATTATTTTCCGGGCATGTATGGTCCATATTTTGTTCGTACAACTGGCATTTTGCAGCATTCCATATACATCTGCACCCTTTAAGGGAGTGCCTTGCTCATGCCTCTGCGTGCCAAAAAGCCTTCTACAGCACACTGGTCTTAAGCTTGGGTACAACATTTATTTATTTATTTATTTTCAAGTACTGCAGCCCAATGCAGGGCTATTGCAGGAGTGGGGTACATACAGTAGGAAAGAATATGAGTAACATCAAAACAAGTTCTTCATTAGAACAAATCACATTTAGTTGCCTAAAATACCACCCTCTATATTAGGTCAGAACCCAATACTTGTAACAAGCCTGATATGTGTACCTTGAATACGCGCGGGTATCGCGGGCCCTAATTTAAGACCACCCACGCAGCACCATTGTGCGCCAACGCAGCGAAATTTCGTTGCCCCGTTCGATACAAGGCCAGTGATCGTGCTGTGAAAGCGGGAACGTCGGAACGAGCTTAGCTTGAAAAAAAAGAAAGATGAAGAAAAGTAATGAAAAACCGTGAGAATAGGTCGTTTTTCTTTTTACAATTCTCTGTTTTGGTCTCAGAATGTTTGCCTTGCGCAACTTTAGTGAACTCCGAAAGCACTTTTAATGACCATGAATATATTCGGCAAGATACCCGGCTGACATTCTTTGACTATATTGCCACCGACAGCCATTCTGGAACGCATAGCATACCAGAAATGCGTAGAACACTATAACACAGTGGTTAGGTTTCTCTTCACAAAAATTGCCGGCGGTTTCTCGATGTTGCCGCCAATGTATTGGGGCAGTATTACTTTCCCAATGGCGGAGAATATTAGAAGACGAACCGTCGTATACTGCCGTATGCTGTTATCTTATGCTGTCTTCGTCGCTTGTAGGAAGAGAAGAGGTTGAAGAAAGAAAAAAACGCAGCTTTTGCAGCCTTCGTTGGGAGCACGGCTCAGCGCCTGTAGGGTACATGGGGAGAGGGTGTTGAAGATGAGGAGAAGTCACTCGGCGAGACGTTCCGTGCGTAGCGTATAGAGCGTGCGCTCGCCCCAAGGAGAAGTCTTCTTCATCTTGTTCCTCGAGCGCCTTGGTGATGATCGCGTATCATCGTCAGCAAGAAAACGACTTGTGTAATTGGCGTAACGCCAGAAAAATTCACGTATAAAAATAGAAAAAAAAGAAAGTGCATGCTAGATGCAGAAATATATTGAAAGGAACAAGTGGGAAGGAAAAAAAGCCAGAAGTAAAATAAAATACGCCATCTCCCGCTAAAGGACAGCATGTGTAGATGCGAAACAGCGGCCGCTAGAACGTACACTGGCGGCGGCGTTGCGCAGGAAAGAAACCTGGGGAGGTGCAAAGCACACAGTGATAGACCGGTGTTTCCAACTGGAACATGCAAATCGCTGCCAATTAGCAATGAGAGACAGCCGACTCCGATTGGACGCGGAGACCCGCAGTCCACTCTTGTTAACGCGCACGCTGCGAATTTTCGTTCTACAACAACGCACAGGAGAAATCGCCCACTGGAACTATTTTGTAGGTCAAGATACAGTGTCTGTGTATATTCAAGGTGGGGGGGGGGGGAGGGGCGGGGAGCGAGCGTTCACAAGCGGGCGCTGCCTGCGTTGGCTTTGGGAGGCGAGAGAGGGGGAGCATAGGATGGGAGAGGAGATGATGACGCGCATGCGCAGCAACGGTGGTCACGCCGCACACCGGAATGAGGACGACCATATGAAGCTTCCAATCTAAAAGAAATACATCAAAAACTACGCCAAAATTTATAGGAATGCAGAGAGGAAAAAAAGAAGCAAAAAACGGAAAATTAGAAGAAAGAGGGGACAAAAAAAAACTGGAGAGAAGCAAAGAAAGCTCCCCAGCTACAAACCTTCCTCAGCCTGGCACCGATTGAGCAAAGATACCTTAATTTCTGACGAAGCCTCTGCATTAACACTGTCAAAAATGATTGTTTTTGTATTGCCTTGCAGCGCATATCACAATCGTGATTTTTTTTAATACAGGGGGAGCCAGAGAGGCTGCCTCGGTGTGTGGTGTCATGGTGGCTGCGAGAAATTAGGGATGGCGCCACAGCCTGCAACACAACTTGAGAACTATACGGATGGCGTCCTAGTGTAGACACCTGTTCGCAATTAAGGAGGAGTCCACATTAGCACGCGTGTTTTGCGGTTGCGTGAATACGTTTTCCGGTTCCTCCACTGCTTGAGCATGTGGGAAGCGGTCATTCATAACGTGCTTCTGGCCGACAAGCTTTACGCCGTCCAGCAGAGATGCAAAGCGTCCGACAGACTTTTTTGGTGGTCCCGGCGTGAGGGTCACCCACTGCACTGTAAGGCACGTCCCGCAAAACCTTATCTAAGGTCTTATTACGACAGCAGATATACTGTCACTCTCCGCTAGAATTTAGTATATATATATATATATATATATATATATATATATATATATATATATATATATATATATATATATATATATATATATATATATGTATGTATGTATGTATGAGATCTAACAGACAGTAATGCCAAGGAATGTACAGGGGAAGTTATTAGAACCAATTGAATGTAAATAAGAAAAAAGAAAACTGGATGAAAAAGTAACCAGCCGTGAGCAGGAATCGAACCTACGACCTTCGAATAACGCGTTCGATGCTCTAACCACTGAGCTACCACAGCGGCCTTCCCTCCATCTACTTTTTTGGGTTTATATGTGAATTTAGAAGTAGGAGTGACAGTCAGCGCCATCTATAAGCCAAACAACGAGTGTGAAAACACTCTTATGCGCATGTTTGGCGTCACGTAGCACGTGAACTTATTATGAGCGGGCAGCTGAATAATTGTCCCTCTTATACAACCTAAACACACCTAGTCTGCCATTACGAGACCCTCGTTCAATGAAATAAGGGAAAGAAAGTATAAGGGAAAAAACGAGCCCTTAGGTATACACTTCTTTCCCCCTTATATATATATAAATATATATATATATATATATATATATATATATATATATATATATATATATATATATATATATATATATATATATATATATATATATATATATATATATATATATATATATATATATATATATATATATAACGCAAAAGATTATTTTAAGGTGCTCGGAATCGAATGGGTTAACTACTACCGCTCTACACTCGCGGCTTTGCATCGCTTGGCCCCGAAGCACATGTCTTTGAGCGTAGTAACAGTGAGCTGTTTGTATGCACCACCTAACGCTGGTAGTGCACCGATATCGGGGAAGTTGAGTGTGTTCTCTGCTTTAACAGCAAGATCGACCGGAGTTCACTCGCGTGTGTGTGTGTGTGAGAGAGAGAGAGAGAGAGAGAGAGAAAAGCATCTATTTATGAATTTGTGAAAAGTTCGCAAGCCCAAAACACCTCCGGAAACAGGGGAGCCTTATTCCGGGACCCGGCTGGACAAGGCCTCTACCTGCGCCCGTTGGACCAAAGCTCTTCGAGCCTCCAGCCCTGAGCAATTGAGCAGAGCTGCCTCCCATGGCTGTCGGGGCGTGCGCCCGCCTTTCAGTCGTACTTTACCCTACAAAATGTAGTCGTCCGCGCGCACACGCGCTTAATCTCGGGATGGGAGGGGTTTGTACGTCGTGTGCTTCTACTGGAAAGGCAACGTTGAAGTTACAGAGCGCACAAAGGTCACTCCGCTCGCTGCAGAGTCTAAGGCACGTCCCGCAAGACCTTATCTAAGGTTTTATTACGACAGCAAATACACTGTCACTTTCCGCTAGATTTTGGTATCCCCATTGCTCCATTGCGAAAAAAGCGGCGTTTTAAGTGTGAATACACTTTAAAAGCGACCCCAAACCATCCACCGCCATCGGCAGCGTCCGCAGTCTTCTCTCTATCTTTAAAAGAAAGAGGACTTGGCGGGCCGCAGCGCGACGCTCTACCGAATAAGCCACGGACGCGACGCTGATGTCGGTGTCAGTAACGCGCGTTATACCCCCTCCCCCTTCGCTCGCTCCTCCGCTCTCCTCGCTCGCTGCAGCTGCGCGCGCACCCCTCTCTCTCGCGCGCCCGCCTTCTCACTCAGTCTCCCGTCGAGAGCGGGTCGTGAGGGGGAGTAAAGTTAAAATCCGTTGGCATTCGCCAGTGAGTTAACGTAAACTCCCCCGTGTGATCAAATTGCGATTCCCAGGAACCATTACACCATAAAGGCACCATAGTGTGATTAATAAATATAATAGTGCGAAATAATAAATACCCCTCATAGCATCACCCCGCGTATGCGCACTTAACCATGTTCACCCTCTGGGAAATGCTTGGGATTTTGTTTAAAATACAGTCAAGTAAGAACTGCAATAGTTGCTAATTCGTGCTCATCCTGCGTATACCGGTTCATACGTTGTGTGCGTCTTTGTGTTGTAGTAGCGTGTTAAGTGTCGTGCTACTAACGTAGTTAGTTCGAGCTCACAATGTGTGAGTTCTTTTCATGCGTCTGTTGTGCTTGAGCAGCGCAACTTTTATGAAAATATCACATAAAATTAATGAAACCTATATAAAATTTATGAAACCTTTATGAAATAATATGTTCATAAAAGTTTGTGATTATATGTTCATAAACTTTGTGAAATTATATTTATGAAACTTTATAAAATTTATATGTTCATTTCCTGGCAGACAAGAATTGGGCTTATCAAGCTACATATGTAGGGATGCCATATCTTTGCCTTTTATGTCCTGATATGTCCAACTCCTTATTTCTTCATATTTATGGAACAGCCCCATTACACAGCTTATATGGCACACCTATATATGTCTGTACATATAAAATATCCATATAAATGTATATAAGGCTTATATGGATACTTCCGTATATAGTCACGTATAGATAATTGCTACATATGGATCTAGCTTATGTGACCGGAACAAATTGTAGCTACACAAACCATTTTAGAGGTATAAAAACTGCCGCATAATAAATAACTTTATTACTATCCCAATAATTAGTTCCCTTTTGTCGTGAAACTTTGACTCAACCAAGGAGGTATTAAAAATTGCTGGAGTGGAAGCTCCCACAATGCTTTGCCAGCAGCAGTGAAGCGAGGTTTTGCCCTCCTAAGATCTTAGAAACATGCTATTTTCTAGTGGTGCCACTTAGACGTCAACTGGCTTTGATTTGTTAGTCTATGACTACGTTAACTATAAATTAAAAGATAGTTTTTTTCCGAAGAAGTAATCCACAGAGACTAGTATCGATGACTTAATCCCCAAGAAAGTTTGCCTTGAATTCGAGGCTTCCTAAACAAAACTAGTAACACAAGAACGTACTTTCAGCGCTATCGGAACCGAAAAGGTTGCCATGTTAAACTCGTTGGGCATGCAAGCAAAACGCTCCTTCTTATTCGCCGAAAGCCAAAAACTCATCATGCCCCTAGTAAGATGGCTGCCGCAGCCGCCATCTTACGGCTGGCACGGCGTCACTCGTGGGCAAGAACGTCCACTTCAGCATTTTTTTAAACCTTTTTGTACTCAACCAACGAATCAATCACTTCAAGTGGAGCTTGTGTGTTTACCGATTTAGAGTAAGTGTTCAGCGATTTAGAGTACTTCACTATGGGAGAGCACTGAGCCGTCCCGTAAAAGCACACTAGGAACTGACGAGTTAACCACGTGTGTTTAGAAAAACTGCTTAACGATTTAGAGTACGATGTACTCTACTATGGGAGAGCATAAAGCCGTCCCTATTCAGCCTCACAATGAAAGCATACCTGCTTCGGAGGGGCGGGGGGTAGAAAAAGTGGGTAAAGGTTTAGAATACAGGGTACTCTACTATGGGAAAGCTTGAAGCCGTCCCGGAATCAAAACTACAATGAAGACATGGAGACACAGGAAAAAAATGCTACTGAAACCTGCTTCGTGTGTTTAGAAACAGTAGTGAGCGATTTAGAGCACTAGGTGCTCTACTATGGGAGAGCTGTGTACCGTCCCGTCCTTTTTGTCCACCCTTAACGGTACCCTAAACGGCATCAAAGTTCCACTTTTTGTTAAAGGTAGTGGTGGCGGCGTCGTACGTGAAAAACGCAGTGTGAGCAAATTCTATTCTATTCTACTTTTATTTTATTTATCTTATTTTCACCAAAACAGATACAATGGTGAAAAATGGTGAGACGGCAAAAAAGCTGCAGTTATTGCAGCTTGACTAAGCACTGTCTACCCTACGTCAGTAATTACGGGGTAAAAACGAAATACATTAAAATAAAATAGAAAATACTATAAAGCAAGTAACAATACAAGCAGAATGCAAAGTAAATGACAGGCCAAGGTATACAAACAAAAAGGAATATTTCATAAACTCATGAGCACAGTGATTCGCAGAGTATGTATCATCGCTTCCGTACATAAGAAAAGTGCACAATGAGGTTACACAAAAGAAATAATTAAAAAATAGAGGTACACAAAAATGATGCAAAGCAACACAGAGTGACCTATGTAAACAAAACAAATCTACAAAAATAGTGTTTGCACATCAATATTGTTTAACGTGTCAATTTTTATGCCTTTCTGCTCGTATGAGTTGTGTATAGTAGGCAGCATGTGGCTAAGCCTTTGGGTGCCGTAATTGGTGCGAGATAACGGAATTTTCCACGGGGGTTTATATCGATGGAAGTAAATGGTTTGTGTATGTTCAAGATTTGCAAGTGTCAGAAACGCGTCGAGTTTTCCTCTGTTTGCGCTAATATAGGATTGTAACAACCTGAATTTGTATATGTCAATTGCCTTAACAATTTTATGTTTAACAAAGAGTTGTCCCGTGTGTTCAAGGCATGGTATGTTTTCTATGGCCCTGATCGCTCTTTTCTGAAGTATTTTAGCCTATTTAAATTTGTTGACGTAGTTTTTGTCCAAACTAAAGCGCAGTAGTTCAAGTGGGCAAGGAAAACAGCCTGATATAAGAGTCGCTTTAAAGTAACGGGCAGAAGACGTCGACAACGATTTAAAGTGCCAACCACGTGCGCGTCTTAACTTTAAACTAATATGGTCTATATGCTCATTCCAGGGCATATGTTCATTAAAAACTACTCCAAGCGTCTTAATTTATTTGGTCACTGCAATTTTGCAGGGGCCTAGGGTAACATAATTTTGTACATGCAGGGATATGCCGAAAGCTCGGAAAAGGACACATTTTGTTTTTGATTCATTTAACATTAAGTTGTTCTTGGTAGGCCAATCACGAAGCTTATAACATGGGTTGGCCGCTAAAGCCGCGAGAGTACTGAAATCTTTTCCAGTAAAAAATAATGTGCAGTCATCAGTATATATTATGAAGTTACAATTTTCACCCATTCTGACTATATCATTTATGTAGTATAAAAACAATACAGGCCCCAGAATACTACCTTGTGGCACCCTGGTTTTAGTTGGTTGTGTGCGCGATTTGAAGCCATTTATTTCAACATACTGAGACCGCGCACTCAGATATGACTGCATAAGTTTAAGTGGTATTCCCCTAAATCCAGAGCATTCTAATTTTTCTTTAGTAACAGTTCATGAGATAGACGTTCAAAGGCTTTACTAAAGTACAAGTACAATGCAAATGTTAGAAGTCTCTTTTGGATATTGCAAAGTATGATTTCTTTTTGTGCTAATAAGGCACTTTCTGTTGGAAGTTTCTTTCTGAAACCATATTGGCAATCGGTTATTAAATTGTAATTTCTCGAGAAACTGTCAATTCTACCGTTTATTATTTTTTCAAGGCATTTCGAGAAAACTGGTAGTATAGATATGGGGCGATAATTGCTTAAGTTGTTTTTATCTCCGGACTTATATATTGTAGTAACTTTCGCTAGTTGCATGTTGGTTGGGAAAATACCTGTTGATAACACTAAGTTGTACATATGTGCTAGCACTTCCGGTATGAGGTCTAATACATATTTTATTGATCGCATTTCTATGCCGTCAGGATCACAGCTCCGACTATTTTTTTTTATTTTACCAAATAGCATAATTACTTCAGATGTAGAAGTCGGTTTAAGAAAAAATAGGTTTGATAAGTGAGTTGAGTCAGTTGTTGTTTGCGCGCTCTGGCTGGCATTTCCTATTTTCACAAAAAAGTCAATAAATTTTTCAGCAAGGTCGATGCCATTTAATATCCTTCCATCTATTCCAAGATTATCTATTTTCGTGGCAGGGGCTTCTCTGTTCAATACTTCATTTACCTTTTTCCACATGGCGTTACGTTGCTCTGGACGTTCCGGGTCAAGAATACGACTGTAGTAGTCTCGTTTCGCCCTTTCTTTTTCTTCTATCAAGTGATTTTTAAGAGCCTTGTATTCAACCCAATAGTCCACATTACGTGTTTTGACGAACTGCTGGTAAAGTTTATTTTTATGGTTTATCTGACGCTTAAGTTAGTTTGTTATCCATGGCTTCCGCAATTTGCTCGACCTGTGATGTGCCTTGAGAGGAAATGATTCGAAGTCATCAACATCATCCTCATCATCATCGTCATCATGATCAGTCTGACTACGTCCACTGCAGGACAAACGCCTCTCCCACGTTCCGCCAGTTAACCTGGTCCTGTGCTTGCTGCTGCCAATTTATACCCGCAAACTTCTTAATCTCATCTGCCCAGCTAACCTTCTGTCTCCCCCTAACTCGCTTGCTTTCTCTGGGAATCCAGTTTGTTACCCTTAATGACCAGCGGTTATCCTGTCTACGCGCTACATGCCCGGCCCATGCCCATTTCCTCTTCTTGATTTCAGCTATGATATCCTTAACCCCCGTTTGTTCCCTAATCCACTCTGCTCTCTTCTTGTCTCTTAAGGTTACACCTACCATTTTTTTTCCATTGCTCGCTGCGTCGTCCTCAATTAAAGCTGAGTCCTCTTTGTAAGTCTTCAGGTTTCTGCTCTGTAGCTAAGTACCGGCAAGATGCAGCTGTTATATACCTTCCTCTTAAGGGATAGTGCCAATCAACCTGTCATAATTTGAGAGTGCTTGCCAAATGTGTTCCACCCCATTCTTATTCTTCTGTTACTTCAATCTCGTGATTCGGCTCCGCAGTTGTTACCTGCCCTAAGTAGACATAGTCTCTTACGACTTAAAGTGCACTATTACCTATCTCGAAGCGCTGCTCTCTTCCGAGGTTTTTGTACATTACTTTCATTTTCTGCAGATTAATTTTAAGACCCACCTTTGTGCTCTCCTTGTCTAACTTCGTAATCATGAGTTGCAATTCGTCCCCTGAGTTACTCAGCAATGCAATGTAATCGGCGAGCGCAGGTTACTAAGGTATTCTCCATTAACTCTTATCCCTATCTGTTCCCATTCTAGGCTTCTGAAAACCTCCTGTAAGCACGCGGTAAATAGCATTGGGGAGATTGTGTCCCCCTGCCTTGCACCCTTCTTGACTGGTATTCTGTTGCTTTCTTTATGAAGCACTATGGTAGCAGTTGATCCCCTGTAGATTTCTTCCAGGATGTTTATATATACTTCATTGATGCCCTGATTCCACAGTGTCTGCATGACGGCTGATACTTCTACTGAATCAAACGCGTTCTCGTAATCTATGATTGCTATGTATAGTGGTTGGTTACATTCTGAGCATTTCTCTATTACCTGATTGATAGTATGATTGTGGTCGATTGTATAGTAGCCTGTTCGAAATCCTGCTTGTTCCTTTGGTTGATGGAATTCGAAGTAAAGTTGCTTGAATGTTGCAATAGAGTTGTTATATGAGTTGTTTGCATCTTCATCAGCCATTATATTATTCAAATGTGCCTTCATGATGTGGCACCTAAGGTGCTCAATGTGTTTGGTGTTATTGAACGGTACATGAATTTTTCCGGTTTTACATAAGCCAAATTTGTACGCATTTTTTAGGAAAAATGAATATAGCAAGTGATCACTTATGTCACAACTGATAACCCCGGAAATCGTTTCTTCTGCGGTAAAATTTGTAACAAACATGTCTAGCAATGACACTGTAGATTCAGTAATACGCGTAGGCATAGTAATAACATTTTTAAAGGAGTTGCACTCACACACGGATAAAAATTCAGTACTTGTGGCTGAGCTCTTCGAGACATCTATGTTGAAATCGCCGCCTACGGCATATAATCCATGACACTTGCGTTTAGAAAAAAAATGTTTAACTATTTTGAGTACTTGGTACTCAACTATAGGAGAGCAGTAAGCCGTCCCTTGCTGACAACTTTGGACCAGACAACAAAAACACTTGCACTTGACAAACACTTGACACTTGCTTGTGACAAAAAAACGATCTACAAATGTTAGGAAATCAGCCATAGAACTACTAGGAGAAAATTCAAGAAAATGCCGCCCCCGAACATGCACTGGTAGGAATGCGTTGTTGTTTTGTGACAATTTCCAACAATTGGTGTTCTCCTGATCATGGACCCATCGCAAATCTACTGTTCTGTATATAGCACGTGGATCTCTTTATCAAAGCTATTTGTTGTTTGGCTTTGGCGCATTTCGTGGTATATCTGCATATAAACGAATCACCATGCTACTCACCTGCAAAACAGTTGAGTTTAAGCACGTGCATGAACGTCCAACGACCCGGTATGGAGGAATCAAACAGTAAAAGGGAGCATTGCACAATGCAATGCCCCCTTTGAAAAAAAAGAAAGAACGAAAGAACGAACGAAAGAACGATAGAACGAACAATAGAAAGAACGAACGAACGAAAGAACGAACGAAAGAACGAAAAAACGAAAGAAAGAACGAACGAACGAAAGAACAATAGAAAGAACAATAGAAAGAACGATAGAAAGAACAATAGAAAGAACGATAGAAAGAACGATAGAAAGAACGATAGAAAGAACGATAGAAAGAACGATAGAAAGAATGATAGAAAGAACAATAGAACGATAGAACGAACAATGGAAGGAACGAAAGACCGATAGAACGAACAATAGAAGGAACGAAAGAACGATAGAACGAACGATAGAAGAATGAAAGAACGATAGAACGAAAGATAGAAGGAACGAAAGAACGATAGAACGAACGAAAGAAGGAACAAAATAACGATAGAACGAACGAAAGCACGAAAGAACAAACGAAGGAACGAAAGAAAAAACGAACGAAAGAAAGAAAGAAAGAGAAAGGAAGAGAGAGAGAGAGAAAGAAAAAGAGAGGGAGAAAGAGAGAAAGAGAAAGAAAGAAAGAAAGAAAGAGAGAAAAAAAGAAAGAGAGAAAGATGAGAGAAAGAAAGAAAGAAATGAGCACATTGGCCACGTACATAGTAATGTCTCCCGCACTGTTGAAATTTCGCTTCATCTAATAAAGCTAAAATCTGCATTATTCAGCATTGTTGAAAGTTGGCTTTTTCACACAATGGTGCTTTATGCAGAAAAGCTAGCTTTACAAGCAATGTCCTCCTCTTTATCGATGCTCATCGTGCACGTCGTGGTAGGTCATGGGCACACGCCATGACGATGTCAAAAAAATTGTCAATCTGTGATGCCATCGTGGTGCCTTGTTGTGACGTCATCACAAGAACTGGATTTTTTTTCTGTGTGTGTGTGTCACTCGTACTCCCGACGCCGCCCACACAGAACACCGGTGGTTAATTTTCACGTTTGATGGGGCATCTCGGGCTTTCATCTTGATAACTTCGTTCAATGTTGATTCTAGGCACGGAGGCTGGAGTGAACCAGGACGCCGCACGGCGAAGCTCGACTGAAGCCAAGGAAGTAGGCCGAACACTCAGTCTCACGTCCGTAAGTTTATTTCCACCGCCAAAGTCTGCAAAAGCTTTGCTGAAAAAAAAAAGAGTAGGAGGATGGAGGCAAAAAGTTATACAGTAACGTTTTTGTGGCGCATGGACACGATGCAACAAAAATTATAAATGCGCATTCCACACTACAAGCGCTTCAGGTTACACCACCATGGAAGGTAAAAACACGAGCACGAAGCATTTTTTTTTTTCTGAAGCACCGCGAGAAATCAACTTAGGTCGCAAAGCGGGCATCTCTTTAATAAATGAAGACGAACGCACGAAGCTCGCGTTCCTTCATGATCCGCACATCCTGGCACTAGTTTAGGAGGAGGCATCGTGCCAAAACTGTGTCTGAACCCTGTGGAGTAATCTTCATCTATTTTATGTCGAGCTGACGTTGACTTGAAAGGGAACCAGTTTGATACCGGTTGCTCAGTACACACATTAGATAGATAGATAGATAGATAGATAGATAGATAGATAGATAGATAGATAGATAGATAGATAGATAGATAGATAGATAGATAGATAGATAGATAGATAGATAGATAGATAGATAGATAGATAGATAGATAGATAGATAGATAGATAGATAGATAGATAGATAGATAGATAGATAGATAGATAGATAGATAGATAGATAGATAGATAGATAGATAGATAGATAGATAGATAGATAGATAGATAGATAGATAGATAGATAGATAGATAGATAGATAGATAGATAGATAGACAGACAGACAGACAGACAGACAGACAGACAGACAGACAGACAGACAGACAGACAGACAGACAGACAGACAGACAGACAGACAGACAGACAGACAGACAGACAGACAGACAGACAGACAGACAGACAGACAGACAGACAGATAGATAGACAGATAGATAGATAGATAGATAGATAGATAGATAGATAGATAGATAGATAGATAGATAGATAGATAGATAGATAGATAGATAGATAGATAGATAGATAGATAGATAGATAGATAGATAGATAGATAGATATATAGATAGATAGATAGATAGATAGATAGATAGATAGATAGATAGATAGATAGATAGATAGATAGATAGATTTTTTATCATTTCACTTTGTTCTTTTAAATGTTTCGCGGTGGATGCTCCTCAAATGTCGACGCTGTGTGGGAGCTTTTGTCTACCCACCTTAATGCACAAATAACTTGGACTGCATCTCGAACAACTTACGGAAATGAAAATAAACGAGCGTGTCTTCTAACTCCGTAGGCCCACAGTTAGTTTTCGTTTTTTTTTTTAATCCTTTAGTCGCGATAACGAAGCCGCGGAAGCGAGGTCTCATTTGCATGTAGGGCAACTGATCGGACCGTTTCCCATTTCTGCAAATTTCAGCAGCCGTGGCGCGAAGGCGCCACGTTAAATGCGGTGAGGAAAAAAGCGGAAAAAATAAGAGAGACTTAGCGGAAATGTTTCTCGTTGCTTTTGAATCAAAACTTTCTTCTCCCAGGAACTTAGATGAGTTGGTAGCAATTCTTCAAGCGCAAAATTAAATTGCATATAAGATTAATAGGAAGGGTACTTCCGCTATGTGCTTGGTGGGGCAGACCGTGTAACATACCATTCTGGTTTTAAAAAGAAAAAGAGGTGTATTCGTCATGCGCACTCATTGTATCCCCCCCCCCCTGAAACCTCTCCCATAATAATAATTGCTGGGATTTAACGTCCCAAAACCACGATATAATTATGAGAGACGCCGTTATGAAGGGCTACTTTTTCGACCACCTGGAGGTATTTAACCCCCAAATCTCTTCCACTTACCCCCTTCACCGGCCACCATCTTATATAAAACACAAATGGGTAATGTTGAGTGTGTTATAGAGGCTACCACTCATGGAACGCGATACCATAAAGGTCAGATTAAAGCGAGGAAGAATTCCCGCACAGCTTACAGCAACGTTTATGTCATGAGTTTAGAGCCTTGCGTATGCATTTTAGGAAGTGATTGCTAGCTAAATATTTCCTAATTCTGCTTGGTTTTGGCTGAAATGCGATAGACTCAGATGAAGAAGCAAAAGGCAAGGATGGTTGTCGCCTTCAAGTCGCCTCGTAGCGGTGTCACGCGGAATGTACTGATTGTTATTTATTTATTTATTTATTTATTTATTTAATACCTGCTTCTCCCTACGGCATCACAGCAGGCATGGTACAGTAAATATAATCAGGAAAAAACTATAATCATAAATTATCAGAAAAAATTGTGATTTGAAAAAATATAGACAATTTCCTGGGGCAAAGTGTTCCAATTTTCGATAGTGATAGTGCGAACAAAGAAAAAGTAGCGGAAAGCGGAAGCCTTGAACTGACTCTGCAATACTGATGATCTACATACTGCAACCCTGTAACCTATAGTCCTGGACCTATAAATGACCTGTAATCCTGATTGGGCCTGATAAAGTACAACGATCTATAATCGTATAATTCTATAATCTTGACTGGACCTCATCAGGCCCAATCAGAACTATAGCCGTGATCCAGATAACATGCTGCAACGTGGTCACTTCTAGTCGTGATCAAGACGACCGTGATCTGCGCATCGAGGTCTGGCTCCCAGATCGTGGTATGACTGACGTCGGCGCCTAACTTCATCCAGATTATTTTAAATCGTGTAGCAGCGATTTTTGTTGATCACGATCGATAAATCCGATACATATCGACCATGATCGCAAGGGAAAGGTTCCTGGTGTCACTGCTATCAGGCAAACCCGTAGGCCGGTGTGATTATTTTCACAGAAATATTGTGAGTGCTATTCCCAGAGGTAGCCGGCATAGAAGCTTCTTTTGTCAGGACAAAATATAATGACCTGAAGACGTGGTACAAAATATGCAGAAAATAAAAGCGGTCCGATACGCCGGTGAAAGGTCGGGCGGCAAAATATTGAGCAGCGGACCGAAGTGGCCTTTCACATTTTCCGTGCCACTAGGGGAAATACTCAGCCTCGCCATCTTGTAAGGATATAAAGTTGGAGTCCCAGAAACAAAGTAATAAACGAAGAAGCAAACAAACAAAGAAGCGACAAGCAAGCACGCCACTTCACAAGGCAGGCTATCAAGCATCTCCTTACGTAAGCATGAACGGTGCAGCATACGTAAGAAAGAAGTGGGAGGTAAGGTCACAGGAATAGGGAAGTAGCGCTTGTGAAACAAAACAAAAATTGTTATGAGAAGGCGCACGTGTGGTTGCTGATGATCTTACGAAGGAACTCTCGGAACAGAGTCAAGTCAAGCGTAGGATATCGTGCAGGCCGAGCAAGCTCCAGCCAAGCCCCAGCTGCGTCCTGTTTGTTGACCTTATATAGGGGGAAAAATCCATCGCTTGCTGTGTGTCGTCAAGATTAGGGAACGTGGCGCATGTTTAAAAAGTGCCATCCCACCAGGTGCAAAGGCTGGTGTATAAGAGCTTAAGATATAAAGGAAACAGGGATGGAGAATTAGGTTAAGGGGAAAATGTGAACCAGGCCTGAATATTACAAAATGAAAACAAAAATCACTCCTTGCTTGTCTTCATCATCACCAGTGGTAGAATAATATTAGTATATGTGGTTTTACATCCCGAAGCTGCGATAGGATTATGAAAGACGCCGTAGTGGAGGGCTCCGGGAATTTTGAGCATCTTCTGGTGTTCTTCAACGTACACTGACATTGCACAGTACATCAGTACAATGCATCGAAGTGCAATTGTCGTGTCCGGGGTCGAACCCACAACCTTGAAGTCAACAGCGAAGCACCGTAACTGCTACAACGATAGACCGTAGCTGACTGTGACTGACTGACTGTGACTGACTGACTGTGACTGACTGACTGTGACTGACTGACTGACTGACTGACTGACTGACTGACTGACTGACTGACTGACTGACTGACTGACTGTGACTGACTGTGACTGACTGACGATGACTGACTGTGACTGACTGTTCTTTACTATGGTTGCTTTTTCTAACGCGAATACCTAGACGTTCATGTTCCCACACTTCATCTCGGTGTACCATTGCAAACTACACGTACATCATCATCGTCGTCGTAATCAACCTGACTACGCCCACTAGAGGCCTGGGTATTTTTGACCTCCCCTGTACGTCAGTGTATATTGCTGTTTGTGAATATATTTTCATACTTTCTTGTTCGCGGTTATTTTTTCCATAACTTTTTCGTTTCTTTTTCACCATGTCACCATCTTGTTTAGGAAATGGCAGTCACGCAAGACTCCGTGAAGCTATTGCTGTCTCGCGTTGCGTGTGAAACTCAACAACGTAGTGAGTCTTGTTAACTTCGAGTGAGCTGCAAATAAATATTGTAAAATGTCGGTGTAATATGTTGCGAATACAGGGTTCATTGTTCTTGTTCTTCATGTTTTCAATAAATTGGGTCGAACCTCCCGTCCTCCACGCAAGCTTCCTGCACCTCGCGTAGTGTCGCACTGGCTCCGAGATCGGTGGCATCACAGCTTTGTGCATCTAGCATGGTAGCACAGCTCTGCCTCTGAGATACGTGGCATTGCAGCTCTGTGCAGCTAGCGTGGTATCGCACTACTGCCTTCAAAATCTGTGGCATTGAAGCTTTGTACAGCTGGCGTGGTACCGCAGCCCTGCCTTCGAAATCAGTGGGATCGAAGCTCTAAGCAACTAGCGTGGTACCACATCACTGCCTCTGAGATACGTGGCATCGCAGCTCTGTGCAGCTAGCGTGGTATCGCAGCACTGCCTTCAAAATCAGTGGCATTGAAGCTTTGTACAGCTGGCGTGGTACCGCAGCCCTGCCTTCGAAATCAGTGGGATCGAAGCTCTAAGCAACTAGCGTGGTACCACATCACTGCCTCTGAGATCAGTGACATCGCAGCTCTGTGAAGCTAGTGTGGTATCGCAGCACTGCCTCTGAAATTGGTGGCATCGCAGCTCAGTGCAGCTAGCGTGGTATCGCAGCACTGCCCATGAGATATGTGGCCGAGCAGCTTTCTTTGTGCAGCTAGTGAGGTATTGCAGTACTGCTTCTGAGATCGGTCGCATCGCCGCTCTGTGCAGCTAGCGTGGTATCGCAGCACAGCCTCTGAGATTAGCGCACATTCCACCAAGTGGCTCTCATATTATAACATCGTCACGATGACGTGAGGGGGACGGTCTAGGTGCCGACCATTGCGGACGCGAGAAGATTGGCTCCTGCTTTTGATAATTCCTGTGGAATCCACAAATTTGTCGCCGAGTTTTCAGTCACATCGTGAGCCTAAGTTCTCAAGAAATCATTATATACTACCTTTGTGCCGGTAAGTGAAATTTTAAATCATATTAAAATTTTAAATCATTAAACCTAACCAAGGAAGCGATTGCTGCCGATGCGCCGGTCCGGCGCTAACATTACTCAACGCTCTGCGCGTTCTAGAAGCGGAAACGGAGAATAGAATATCAAGTAGATGGAGAGGACATCTCTCCAGAGGATTACATGGAAGACATGGGTTGGAAAGAAGCCGAAATGAGACGACCAAGGAATAAGCTAGCCACGGTTAGCGTTCCCACGGCCATGGGCTCGACCAAGGCTGGCTTTGGGGGAGGTGCTCGAGCCAGTCGCAGTAAACATGACACAAAGCACACAATCTTGTGAGCTGGACGCATTCCGCGACTACCCAAGGACTTTAGCAAAATGGGGCTACGACCCAGTGGAGGATTAGATATCTGGAGAATTGGCGCTGGAGCCGTGGCAAGTGCAATAGTACTGGCGGCCGGCGTCAAAGAGAAGGTGGCCATGCAGGACATCATCTGTTCCAACTTGCAGCAGAGCATTATGGTGGCAAGAACTCCGGACCACGACAGAGCTTCAAGATTCCTCAAGATCAAGAAAATTGACATTGGAGGCAAAGTTTTCGAAATTAGCGCGTACGCCACGGCACCACACGATACGCGTAATGAAGTGGTTCGCGGGATCCCCGTAAGCGATACTCAGGACATTTTGACCCGAAAGATTGTGAACGAGGACAACCCGCTGGCGCTCCGGGCTAAAAGAATCAAGGACACTGGGACTATTATCACAGCATTTGAAAAACACAAAGTGCCGAGATTCATGAGCTATGGTCCTTCACTTTTGCAGTGATCGCGTTACCGCAAACACATCGACATTTGTTGCGTCTGTGGAAAGCTGGGAATCAGTCTGACGTCTGTCCGAACCCAACTGAAACCATCTGCAGAGGTTGCGAGATCAAGAACCCAAATAAGCTGCACTTTCAAGATGCAGGCTGTGTGATGGTTACCATGCCACGGCAGACAAAAAGTGCAACAACAGGTTCTTAGTGTCATGTGTCGTCTGACGCAGACGTGGCGAAAATCACGAGCAGCCGCAAAAGCCCGTGACGCATCAATGACATCGAGTCCAGACATCAACGAGGAGCAGCTAATCACAGTCATCGGGACACAAAGCATCCAGACTACACAAGAACAGGAAAGGCGGCCCCACTCCAGGAGAGATCACGTTCCAGAAGAGGTTCTAGACCAAAGGCTCGCTCCCGATCACGGGGGCGCTCGAGTTCTCAAAAGTCGCTCTCTGGGTCTCTAGCAGCCTGGACGGCACCCGAATGGCCTGCTGCCTGGTGTCCAGTTCGAGATCACGGCTTCCAACCCGGGGAGGACGCCTGCAGTTGCACCGAAAAGCGGCTGGGCTGAGCGAGTGCACAACGGTACGGCAAAGGTGATGGCACGTTAGCTGCCAGAACATGATGGAATTGCACAGCTAGAGCAAGAAAACGCAAGGCTTAAAATTGAATGAGAGGCTATTAGCAAAGGTAAAGGAAATAAAAAACATTCTCACTAAGCTACACTCTAAGCCAAAACGGAGCAACAGGGGTATAGGGGTTGCTCCTTTCAGGGAGCAATTGCGTTGCCACTCCCATTACTCTCCTAAAAGGAGTAACTGCAGAGGGAGGAACCGTTGCTCTCCTTTCAGTTCCTCCTTCGGGGGATGAACAGTTACTCCCTCCAGTTCCTCCCTGCAGACCAACAGATTCTCCCACCAGTTGCTCCCTGCCGACCAACCATTACTCCCACCAGTTGCTCTTCTAAGAGCAACAGTTACTCTTTACCGTTCCTCCCACGTGTTCGCAGTTACTCTCTGAAAACCAACTGCACATGCTTCCAGTTACTCCTTGGGGAAATGAGTATTTATCTCGAGTATGCTTGTCACACGCTTAACACATGGCGAGAGCTCCTTGGAAGAGCACTGCTTGGGTGCTTCTAACACAAAAAGTGGACAATATTGAAAGGAAAATAAATGCTTTATTGTTCTTTTTATGAGGCGACGTTTGACCACACGTAAAAGTAGACTTCGCCACACCACAGCCAGCACTAAACAAACACCATAATACATCAAAGGTTTTCTGCGTCATCCGTGGAAAAACAATCTTGAATTTCTAGCATAGGGCAGTCTGTGTCATCATTGGTGAGAGAAGGGCAACTTCTCCAATTCTGAAGAACTCAAGCTTCGCAGCTGGTGTTTCCATCAGGCTAGCGCAGCAGAACGTCACCGCAGGCATATGTGAAGCATCTCATTGCTGCAAGAAAAAAAATAGAAGTGTGAGGTTAAACATGCCAGAATCAATTCATAACAATGAGTCACACACACTGCAGCAGCGCTTACGTTCTAGGATGTCTACTGCAAAACGAAATGTGAAAAAAAGGAAGGTTCGGCCAAACGTTACTTGGCAAGCCATATAAATGCTGATGTGGTAGACGCTCTTCACATGATGTCTCAGACAGCAATATTCTGGAAGAAAATGTGCAGCACCTCAACAAGGCATATTTGTAGTAGCTAAAGATATCCTTAGGTTCAGTTAACTTGTTTCCTATACACAGCTGAGTGACATTTCTATGAGCCCATTCACCAATGGGCATTCTAAATGAGGTCATGTGTGTGGCAAATAACACGTACTGTCCGCTCATGTTAAAATACTTATTTAGCTCGTGCACATAGTTGCTCTTGATTCTACTGTTCTATCATACGCTGCTGTGTCTTGAATTGTGCAATACCTGTAGGCACAAGCCAAGCATGCAAAGCCTGCTTGAAAGCAACCATTTGCAGAGGCTACATGATAATCTTCAGTATATTTCTTTGTACCTGACGCAAACGGCTGGACAAAACTATAGACAAATAAATGTAGACCGTGCTACCTTCAAAAAATGCTTTAAATTTAGAAAACTAGGGTGCATTTGTTCACTCGGTTGACGAGTCACAGCCACGAGATATGTAAACGAAGCAATATATCTTAAGGCATGCACAGATATTCTGATTCTTTGTTTGACAGTGTCACAGATAGCTTGCCAATACATATATATTTGAGAGCAACAAGATGGGAAGCTTTTATTAGTTCAACGTCTTGTTGGTTCACAGCCAAACAGGTTACTGCTTGTTAGACAAATTGGAATAAGCACACCATGGTTTCCAAAAAAAAAAGCATTATTAGAAGTTAGCTCCCGGTGTGAATGTCTGCCTATTTATTTTGTACTGCCTTCTACATGTGCCACAAAGACATTTGTTGAGGATGTGCTACCAGTCAAGCCAAGATCGCATACTTGGTTAATGTGATGGAAATACAAACATTAGAAACACTGCCACCTCTAGTAAGAGCATAACACTTCAGTATCTTGGACTAGTAAAGAGATGCACAAGAAAGTTAAGCCCACTCTTGCGGAACTTTGAACGCGAATATTTCAGAGTGGGGGAGGTCAACATGCTGTGGCACTTTTAAACCCACGAAACATCTGCAGAAAACAGGGTAAAGGCAAGTCAAGAAACACTGTTATGAAGGCCTGTGCATGGACAGCTTTGTGAATCTAGGCCCAAGTGTTATGCTTTGTGCAAGCCAAAATCCATGTAAATAGGGAAAGCATACTTTTAGGAGTACCAGCGTAAAGAAATCTTGGCAGTTGGCTTTTTAGTACAAACAGCAATCCCTGCAATGAAAACATAAACATTTTATCTTAACGGTAACAGTGTGAGCACACACACGGGCCAGCGGAGCCATGTCGAATTGTCAGTGCCAGTGTAACCATGTGGCATAATGAACTATTCTCTGGCCAACACATGCACAGTTTGCCCCTAAAAAGCGATGCTTTCATATACGTAGTACAAAAAGTCTGCACTTACCAAAATTCACTTGCTTTCTGTACTTTCGCATCGTTGGGAGCATCTTTATCTGCAGTATAACCAAATTTGTGTCATATCACTGAAAAAAAAGTAAAAGACATGCATCAAATATTGTTTCATTTGGTAGCAGTGAAGTCAGGTTAAGAACAGCCAAGTGGGAATCAGCCTAATTATGTGCATGCGGCAAATCCCAAACGGCGTTATTGAGGTTGTCGAAATTTTCGTCGGTTGGTATTAACGTCAATATGTGACTTCAACGGCATGCCAAGTTTTCACAGCGCATAAAGATTTCATGATGCAGAATAATGACAGCGCTAACGAGAACATACAGCATTTATGATTGTCTTTTACAATATTCAGTTTTGCTAAGGATCACTAAAGAAATCTGAAAGATTTGGGTCATTCCTCCTCCAATTGTTCTGTCAATATGTAAACTGCTCGCTTGATGGTGCGCTTATAAAATAGTACGTTCAGCGCAGAGGTGAAGCAAGTGACGCAGTGATGTGGGCAGATTTTTTTTTTTTAGGCGTGCGGGGAGGGGGGGGGGGGGGGGGGTCCGCTTATCTGAATAGGCCGGGCAAGCGAATATGGTCTGTAATATGGGCTCCCTACGCCCGGCCTAAAAAAATTCTGTGCGCAACCGCCTGGCTATGCCAGTGAAGTGATGCGACAATGATTTGTTCACTTACTGATTTACATACACTTTACATCTCTAAAAAATGCGGCCCAAGGCCCCAACACTCAGCCGTTAACATTACATAAAGCCAATGGTAGAAAAGTGCCAGTATGAATGCAGCTACAACCCCGCCCCAATGTTTTTTCAAGCGAGGTAGTGTTGCGGAAATGAACTTTTAACTGCAAAAGTACACTGGCACTGCAGTGGTGACAGGGGAAGCAAGAGGGTATGCAGGCGGTAATAGAGGTAATTTAGTCCGATACGGCTAGCAATGGATACGGTGAATAAGAGCAAATCATTTCTCTTTCAATAGCGCAACCACTCAACAATGTATTGTAAGAGCATTAAATGTTGCTGGAAATGCCACTCACCTGCACGCTGATGCATGCACAGTCCTTTGTCCGACGAGCGAACAGGCTTGCAGATAGCTGAAGACGTGTTTACGATGTGTTTGTTCCACCCAGCAGCAAAATCCACAACTACTTCGTGCTCCATAAAGATAAATATACACTAACCTTCATCACGAATAAGTAGAAACGCAAATCTGCGACACACACACACGATCAAAACATAGCTCACAAGCCCGCACGTCCATGTGCTCGCCAACCACAGACCATATGAAAATGAGTAAGTAGTGCGAACGTGAACCTAGTTGCGCCGAAAAAAAAAAAAAAAAACGTCGAGCAGTGGCAGCACAGGCGTCAGCGCAATAATTTCAGTGTGTTCTCCTAATACAATTATAAAAAAACTGAGGTACACTAAAGCTCATAAATAAATATAAAAAGTTGAGTGTAATTTTTTATTTAGTGCTAGTCAACATAAACACTGAATAGAAATTACTTTGTAACTTACATCGTTTGCTACGCTAGCGCCACACTTCTCCTGCGGGCGCAGATGGCGCAGATTTGTCATTCTGCCCTCAAACTACACGGTGAAGCGTGCTACTAAGTGTATGGCTGATGAGAAGCGCGTCTGGGTCCGCTTTTTTTTTTTTTTTTTTTTCTTCTCCGATATATCTGGGCGGGGGCTCCTTATGCACGTGTTTCGGTGCTTGATCGACTTTGACGCCCTTACTTCGCGGACGAACGGCGTGTCTAGGCTTTTTTTATCGTTGTTTTGCACGTGTTTCGGCGTTCGGTCCGCTTTGACGTGCCAACTCTCCATCCTGCTGCTGCGTGTGTTAGGTATTTGCCGTACTGTATTCTCAGGCCTTCTGTGTTCAGCCAGCGCTGCTATCTTATTATCTACGGATGCTAAAATAAATCACTGTTTTGGTTTGGTGAAGTTTGGCACACAGAACAAACAATAATCTGGCCCATGAATATCAATGTGGGCGGCATGCATATTTGTGTGCGGTGTCCTGCCGGGGAGTAACCGTCGCGTGACGAGAGCATTTACAGCGGTTCCTCCTTCCG
Source organism: Rhipicephalus microplus (assembly GCF_043290135.1). Lineage (NCBI taxonomy): Eukaryota > Metazoa > Arthropoda > Arachnida > Ixodida > Ixodidae > Rhipicephalus > Rhipicephalus microplus. The sequence continues at coordinate 48,828,347 of NC_134706.1, forward strand.
TTGCTCCCTTACAAACTTAAGATGAATACAGTTGCTCCCCCATTCTCGAACAAGTCGGCCATCTTGTTCCGCTTGGTCTTTTCGGAGAGTAACAGTCGGTCTGAAGGAGTAAAAACAGCCGTTGCTCCTATTTTGGCCATTTTTGGCTTAGAGTGTAACTAGCACGCAGTATTCACAGCCAACGCCTCAGCCAATTGACGTCCCTGTAGCTGAAAATTTGGGGGACTCGAGAACCACAAAAAAGGGCAGTAATGGCAGAACACGTGGAAGCCAATCAAACGACCATGTCAGATATGAAAGAAGTCTTTGATACGCTCACCAAGGTAGTAGCCAATCTTAGTGATCATATGGGCAGGCTACAATCAAGCGTGGCGGCACTGGAAGAGCATATGACTTTGTGCATTACAAAGGTCGAAGCATACCTGCACAACACAGCACTACCTCTCATGCACCGAACTCGCTTCTCCAGCCCCCAGTTCTAGTGATACCAAACCTGTTGATGGATGCAGCATCAGGCTCCAGCGACCCATGATGGCATGATGGCAGCGCTAAGTTAAGTATTTCGTACTTGGCAGTGGAATTGTAGAGATTACCCTAAAAAGAAGGCAACCGTACAGCTTTATATCAGGAGCAGTCAAGAAACGCCTCACATTATAATATTGCAGGAAACTCTTTCACCGCAAGCAACTCTGCCTGGATTCCGGCCTGTAACAGGGGATACCGAAGGAAGGGGAGTATGCACTTTCGTATGCAACAAAGTAACGCGCGTAACCCACGACCTTAAGATAGAAGTAGGCCCGTTGGAACACGTCATGGTAGAGATCGTGCCGGGTACCGGCAACCGCCAAAGCATTTTTATTCTTAACATATATAGCAGTCCAAAGGAACAAAAGCAAGGTTTCAAGACAGTTCTGATTGAATCTGATTTGTGCTTTGTATAAGCTTGTATTAAGTTTATATTCTGTATATTTATAATGCTTTGTATTTTGTCTACGCTGCATGCTTGGCAGCATTGTGTTACATTGTGTTACACTGGCAAATGCAGCTAACACTGCAATTATGTGTTTTCGTTTATTTATGTCAGACTGTACAAGGGAGCCGAGGCCTCTGTCAGGCACTCCAGCCTTTAGCCCCGGCTACCCCCTTTGTGTGAAAGGAAAATAAAACTTCACTTCACTTCACTTCACTTCTAAAGGAAGCTGTTACTATCGCCTGGGAATGTCCATTCATCCCAGCAGCTGAATTAAACGCCCCTCATCATACATGGGGTTACAAGTACAACACTGGAAAAGAAAATTGACTTTGGCAAAGTGCCAGTGAACTTGATCTCGCCCTAATCACGTACCCCAGCCTACCAACAAGGCTTGGTACATCCTGCTGCAGGGATTCCACCTCAGACCTTACATTTGTAAAGAACATCAAGAAGGCCCAGTGAATGAACCTTGCTGTAGGCCTCGGAAGTGACCACTGCATTTACTACCTTCTCCGTGGAACGTAAGAAGCTGAGAGAATTCCACTTCACAGACTGGGTAAGTTCAGGAAGTTAAGGATGGAATGGGAACAAGACGGCCACAGACCAGGCTTGGAGCAGTGGGTCGAACAGATTAAAGAGGATATCAAATCGGTATTCTCAACCATTGGCACAGATTTTCCGGTTGAAAGAATGAATAGCCGGCTCGCTCATCTTCTTGAGGCAAAGCAAGCACTACTGAACCGTTGGAAGGGTCAGCCCACGGGCCGAAGACTGAGGAAGAAGATAGCTGAGGTAGACAGATCAGTCGAGGAACATTGTCGCGCACTATCTAGGCAGCAATGGGGTGAAATCGGCGATCCGCAGCTCGTCCTTGGCAGATCAGCTCTGGGCTGTCCACCAAGCCCGCGAGGCGTCTGAGGAGCTCGGCATCTCAGTCCCCACGTGGGAGTGGCTCGCGACACAGTGATCTGTGTTTTGCAGGACCCATTAAAAATTTATCCAATCCAATTCATTCGCGATGACGTCCTGATTACGACACCAGTTTAGGCGACCGGGGACTTCGAGAAAGCATTCTATTTTCGTATTTCTTCTACGATTAAATCCAAGTATCGGCCAGCACATGTTTGTGTCCCGCTTTTTACTTGCTTCGCTTATTTTGCGCTGCCAAGTTTTCATGTTGGGGACAGTCGTCGTACTTCATCTATATATAAACGCGTCTTGACCCCGTCACGCGAGAACGATACCCAGAGCAACAGCCGCCCACACGGAGGTCTCTGACCTTGCCGCCACGGAGACGGGCATTTCTCTGATATCGCGTTGCCTGAATGCTCAGCCGGCTGTGAACGAAAACAGGCCAGCCAGACCACTTACTCGCACGCGTATTTTCGCTGGGCAGATGGCTCTCTCTATTGTGAGCTCTTACTTGCTCTCCGCCGACTATAGACGCCGTCTTCCTCATCTCATCTCATCTCTCTCTCTACATATATATATATATATATATATATATATATATATATATATATATATATATATATATAATAAGTAGTAAGGTTGGCAGACGATCATGCCAAGGAAAGCAAAGGTACTCATTGTAAGTGTGAATAAAAATGAGTAGACGAAAAGACAACTTCCCGTGGGTAGAGAACGAACATGTGACCCTTCAATAACACGTACGATGCTTAACGAACTGAGCTATCACGGTGGCTTTCCCCCCTTTCACATTTTAAGTTGTATATGCTTATTAAACGCAAGAGCGTCAGTCAACACCACCAGTAGCCATGACGGCGAATGTGGAACATTCTTTTTACACATACACCTTTTCTCCGTTGAATCGCATCACTTTACCTTTGACTCCAACATGTCGCAGTGCGCGCGAACTGTGCTGTTTGCACTCAGGCCTAACTCAAGAACGCTGAAAAGTGCGCACATTTTATACATTACGTCATAGTTGAGGAGCTTGGGGTGGATACAAGATATTACACAATTCGCAGAATGAAGAGTATATGGGAAATAACGCCGCTTTTATTTTTTTCTCGTGAGTTCATCAACCGCATCAAACAAGCACCGTTTTTCAAAT